>NW_019392929.1:111599-316599 GCF_000648675.2 Cimex lectularius | reverse complement strand
GGTTCTCGGGATGATGTGTAGACTAGTTAGGTTGGATCGAAAGGTCGGTGTGAAACTTTTGGAATCAGCAACGGATATTGGGGTTAGTGACGGAGGAAGGCATTTTGAAAAGGTTTAAAGTTGGCCATTGAAGCTTCTTTTCCACAGTTTGAACCTTGCGATAGATGCACAGCCAAGAGAAAAATCCCATTAAAAAATATAAATTAGTTAAAAAATATTTTCAACTGGCTACTAGTTACCAGTGGCATGGGCACGTGCCTGATGTTTTTCTACCTACTAAAAGAATTTGATTAATCTCGGTGACCTCACGGAAGTAACCTCTCCTTGAGTAAGAAATTCTCAGCGTACACTAGTGTTACAAGCAATAAAGCAGGCGCCGATTTATGCCAAATATGAAATGATTGACAGTTGTAGTCTTCTCGGATTACCTAAGCACCCTGTTGAATGGATCAGCACTGCACCTGGAAGACAAATGTTGCCGCTCATTGAAAGATTTAGGGGCGAGAACTCAATGCCATCGTTTAGGTCGTCGTGGCGGCTTCTCGGAATGAAAAGTGTAGGTAAAGCTTTGGCAGTATGAATGGGATGGAAGCTTGGCGTGAAACTTTTGAAAGCGATCTCATTAACTCATTGGCAATCGGAATAGGTAGTTGTGGATAGTGAGGTTAGTGATGTAATAAAGAGCTTTGACAATACATCACAGAAATAAGCATTGATAAGATTGTTTGCGCTGGATATTGGATGGCTTGGCAGAACCCCTACAATTCCTTTACGTATGTCCAAAGTAAGTAGTTCGTATAAGGTTTTAGGGTTGATGGCCCAGACGGATATCGGTCCTAGAAGTTTCTTATTAGTTGTCTAAATCATCTCTTAAGTTGTTAACTTTCAAGCAGCCTTGTATGGGGATGTCAGTTTGTCTAGGTGTATTCCTAAATCTCTGAGTTGGATGGAAAGTTGTTGTTCAAAGACAATTTTTTCAATGTGAACTGCGTATAGTTTTCTTCATTCAGTTTCGTCCTACACTTTTTACACCACTTCGAAAAATACAAGCTGTTCTTGGATGTTGGATGTAGCTTGGTTAGGATTCCAATTAGAGGACAATTAATTAATTTTTAATTTAGGTTTTGGTTGAGATTAAAAAAATACCGTCACGAGCGGGATTCGAACCCACGAGCTTCGGCTAAATACGCAGTTGCTCTACCACTAGAGCTAACGTGACTTCGATCTACTCGGGCACCATCTTCCCATCGATCGAAGTCACGATAGCTCAAGTGGTAGAGTAGCGGCGTATCAGGCCGAAGGTCATGAGTTCAAATCCCGCTCATGACACTACCTTTTTTACCTCAACTAAAAACCTTAATTGAAAAGAATTTATTTAGTCAATCGGACCACGAAACCTAATAGAATTAGAGGAAAATTGCAATATCATCCGCTCAGGTGGTGATGATGGTGTTAGGGTGTAGGTATGTCATCAGTATACATTTTTAACGGATGAGACCAAGAATGATCCCTGGGGGACGTCGCGATGTATCTGTCTGATTTCCGAGAACTCGTTGCAGCACGTGACTGAAGCAACAGCCGTTTAAGGTAATAAGGAGTGGGTAGGAACAATTTAAGTTTAAAAAGTATACCAGAGTGTCATCTTTCAAGGGTAAAATGTTTTAAAATATTTGCCCTAACATTTTGTTATTGAATAATTTAAATGCTTTCACCCCACGTTAAGCAGTTAACAGATACGTGAAGCTACAATTGTACTCATTTTTCAATAGTCTTGAATCTAGGGGTTCAAGACGAAACCCCGCAGGAGACGCAGTTGGCTCCGGGTTGGTTTTGACATTAAAAAAAACCCGTGTTCGACCGAACAATGGGAACAAAGACGTTCATAGATACCTCTGTCTCCAGCGCCTAATCAATCAATCAATCAATCCGAAAAGCCCCTTTGGGATTGAAAAGCCTCAAAACTTGATGGAATTGTATATCTAGCTTGTCTCCTGTCTTTTTCAAATCTTTCTCTGGCCTTAATTTGAGTTTTAATCCTTACAAATACAAAATTATGTATTATACTAATTTGGAAATGCATTGTTGAAACTCACATACTTGTATTCAATCAACACAGATAAGTTTTTAAGTAAGACAATTGTGAAGTCTATCCATCTTCTAAAGGTTTTTTTCTTAATAAAGCTAATGAATTAAACAATTAGCACTCTTTGGCATTGACTAATTACACGTCTCATCACTAAGCGTGAAACCAAACATATCTAATTTCACGTAAACAGCGATACCGGGCGGTTCCATATTGAGGATTTAATGAGTTGTCCCACTGTCCCACCATCATTGCGTATAATCTTTTCCCTATTTGCCCCATAACGCCGACAAATGGTAATTGCGAAATCCCGGATTAAATCATCCCATTAACTTACCTGCTATAATTGGTCGGGATGAATATTTAATCCCCGTACGCGGGTACGCGCAGATCTGAACCGGTTTCTCTCAGTAAAATGTTAAATTGAACGCGCCTATTGTGAAATACTGGTGTAAATTAATCCTTTATCTTAAAGAAGATTTATTGGAAGCCGCTTGGAAAACTGCCACTCACAATTTTCCAAACTAATGGAGCATTTAAGTATCCGAAACCATGACCAATTTTCAAATGGATTAATAAATATGGAGTGTTGAAATTAAGGTCGGATTATTCAAAGTAACTAATCTACACTAAAACAATCAGGGAAAACATGAAGCAGGCTGATTAGAACATAATTACTGATTTTTCCTCTACTGCCTAAATAAGCTTTAAATCCATGTTTATTTACGTATTACTAAATTAACAAACACCTCATAAATTACGACTATTTATAACCATGATAAATACCTTAACAAATCCTCCATTATGAAAAGTAGATAACAGCACGACAAAGCGTAGGATTTGACGAGGCTTTAATAACAATCGTTTAAGGATAAATAAAGAAAGAAATCACAATAAATTCGGCCTGAATTAATTAATAGATATTGATTGTTGTACAGGATGCAACAAAATTTGTTTCGTTGAGGTAACAGCATATCCTACCTCGCCAATCACGTCATAGTCAATTCGGGAACAATGAGTTAAGTAAACACATTTTTCTAACTAAAAAAAGAATTTTGATTGTGGCTTATTTATTGAACGACTTGATTAAGGACAGTCATTAAGGCCATATATCATCACTTTTCCAAGCCGAGATCCATTCAATAGAACTGTGTGC
This sequence comes from Cimex lectularius, assembly GCF_000648675.2. Taxonomy (NCBI): domain Eukaryota; kingdom Metazoa; phylum Arthropoda; class Insecta; order Hemiptera; family Cimicidae; genus Cimex; species Cimex lectularius. The sequence goes on along the minus strand of NW_019392929.1, from coordinate 313,360 downwards.
ACAAGAAACACTTCCAGCTTCAGGTAGTTAATTAGCCTCCGTACCTATCCCAGAGGCTCCTTAGTGTAGATGCAACAACCTGCACCTTCGTAGACCTTCACACAAAAATAAAATGTGTTCTGTGGTCTCCTCCCCTTCCTGGCAATATCTGCAGTGTTTCGTCTGTACTCCTATCGGGATCATGTGCTTTCTTAAGTGGCAGTGTTTTCAGAAGTACAACCAGGATCGTGATTCGGTTGCGGTTGCTTTCCAGTAGTCCTTCTATGAATCTCTTCGCGTTCCTTATACTTGGCGTACTGTTCCACCTGGTAATGGAGTCATTAAGGATCCATTTTAGTAACCTCTTTTGTGGAAGGATGCTAAGCCACAGTAGGGTTCAGGACCTAGAGAGTCCATGTTTTAGGGCGGGATATCACATGCACTCCTTGTTCCTTTAAGTTAATGATATCAGTACTCTTGGGAGCATTTAGTGCTCCCCTGTTGTTTATAACTCACTGGTTGTTTATCAGCCTCCATAGTTTCGCCAGCGGCTCCTTAGTGTAGGATCTTGCTTGTGATTTTTCCTGTCCTAGTTGCAACAATCTGCACCTTCATGGACCTTCACAGAAATAAAATGTGTTCTGCGGTCTCCTCCTCTTCCTGGCAGTATCGAAACAGTGTTTCTTGTCTGTACTTATGCCTTATCCGGAGGCATGTGCTTTCTTAAGTTGAAGTGCCTTGTCAGGAGTCCAACCGGAATCCTCGTTCGGTTGCGGTTGTTTTCCAGTATTCTTCTGTAAGTTTCGCGGATGGCCCTTCTAAGAAGCTCTTCGCGTCCCTCATGCCTGTGGTATCGTTTCATCAGGTTTTGGACTCATAAAGGATCCATTTTAAGATGTATCCTCTTTTGTAGCAGGATGCTAAGCCAAAGTGGGGTTCAGGACCCAGAGAGTCCACGTTTGCCCCCACTTTGGCCAACATGTCAACTTTTCGTTGCCTCTAAGCTCCGAGTGCCAAGGGACCCATTCGAAGACGTCACACAGAGAATTATCGTCCAGCGATGATTAACAATTGATGATTGGGATCGGGCATGTGGTCCAAAATGATATAGTTGTATCTTTTTTGCCAAATTTTCGGCTTTCTAATTTGCCTTTTATTTACATCAAATACCTGATCCCAATCATCAAATGATATTCAAAGAGAGTCAAGAAGCACTGATAGCCTCAGAGCACTCCACCTAATGTTTTAAGTTAAAGTAGCCTAAGCGCCCATATTGGTCGATTTTCAATCTCCATCATTAATTAGAGCATTTCGTTAATTGTTTTTTTACCAAATTCTAAGGGCTCTCGTGTGTAAAAGCTTTTCCTCCTCCAGGAGTAGTAATCTTAGCCTATGTATATTCCCTCGCACGAAGAGAAAACATGTTACCCTGTTTCTCCTTCTTCCTCACAATTGTATCTCTGCAGTGTTCGGACAGCAGTCCAACTATCATTCTAGTATTAAGTAGTTCTAAGTTTATTAGTTTCTGCGACGGTCCTTTGATGATGTCGCAAGTCTCCGACCGAACCTCATTGAGTCAAGGATTTAGGTTTAAACCGTTATTTGATGGATCTGCATGGATCATAGAACTTTCTTAATCCAATTTATCGATTCGTTTTTCTGTTTCTGCATATCCACACAGGCTTTGGGTTTGCTGGAATTTGCAGTATTCAGTGAGCAGAGCTACTATCATTCTAGTACGAACACGTTTAATAGAACTGCCGTTAGTTTTTGTGATGGTAATTTAATGAACTTTTTTGCTTGCCATGGATACAAGCCCAAGCACGTCGGACATATCTTTAACCTACTGTTCGATGGATATACGTTTTTGTCAATTTGGTATGCTGCAAAAGACGGTCTTTATATGGCTAATTAATCGACCTTCCTCGTTGCCACTCTGCCCTGTATGATCTGGTACCCAAACAGGGGTAATTTTATTATTGTCCCAAATATGTGATGAACATCGAAGATGTTCCACAGGGTTTAAGTAGGGACTACATGTTTGTCATTGCGAACATTGAACTGAACCGCAATACCATATGACTGTCCGAGATGACTAATGTTGGTTGACCTTAGACCTAGAAAAACTTCAGACGTCCACACCATCAATTTGCCTAACTGAGATCCCTGTAATAGAACTATGCAAGAAATAATTACAAATGGACCAAATGTGCACCGATAGTCTCAGAAGCTAAGCATTATTAAGGCGCTTTTACTTTCAACTTCAAGCTGTTCGGGGAATGCCTAGTATACATCTCAATTCGGAAACACGACACGAGGAAGTTAACCACTTGGGCCAGAAGAAAAAAATAGCCGTCCCAAATCAAGTCTTTGACAATGGTTGACCTTACACCTAGAAAAACTGCTGACGTCCCACACCATCAATTTGCCTGAAATAGAACTGTGAAAGAAATACTCAAAATTGGACAAAATGTGCGCAGATTCTCTAAGAAGCCAAGTGGTACTTAGGCTGTAGACTCTTTCACCTTCAACTTGAAGCTGTTCTGGGAATGCCAAGTATACAATTCAATTCGGTATCACGACACGAGGAAGTTAACCATTCGGGCCAGAAGAAAAAAATGGCATCCCAAAGCATGATAATAGCACAATTGAACAGATGAAGGAAGAAATGACATCTAGACGAATTCACACTGAATGAAATAACCTTCTCGTTCTTCAACGATGAAAACAAAATTCTTTTTCCCTCTTAACAGGAAATAAGTAAAATAATAGGCCTTTATACTGCAACTCCTTATTTAAATAACTCTTTCAAAAATGGGAAACTCAGATAAAACTTGCCGACGTTGCCATGAAACCAACATTGTTCGAGATAGTGAAATGAGATAACGAAATAGAGAATGAAAAAGGAAACGAGAAACTCTGAAGATGGGCCGAATGCCAGAATGTCTGTCAGACCAATTGAGTAAGGATAGGGATATCAAGATCGATCAGGAATAAATAACATAAAATGCAAGGTATGTATATAACTGCGGAAAAAATGGATGGGATAGGACTGTAGGAAGTGTCAGTATAGTGACAGGTAGGTTTCAAAAGGGAAAATACAGCGTCATATAATTTTCATGGTGTACCCGACCAAGTCATAATGTAGATAAATTGTTTACGGTTTACAAATAAAGTTACTCATTCGGTCAGTTTTGTATAGATAGATCTAGCAATGTTGAAAGAAAATTCATCATAAAAACCAATCAAGAAACTAGAAACAATCATTCTTTATAACATTTTTATTGAAAATAATCTAATATTCACCTCACCAATATGAAAAAAATTATACATTTCCGGACAGCAATCTAATAAAAACAGAGAGCCGTAAGAGAGATAAATAGTGCCATTCTATTTTCCGGCATCCAGTAAAATTACGAGCGAAAGATGGGGTTTTATGCTTTTGTTATTACTCGACTTTTTACAGCTCCCAGCTTCTGCCAATAAGGACAGTTCTGTTTTCGTTACTTAACATTAAATTACACAAGTCGCCTCCGGATATTAAATTTTCTAAGTGCCTTATCGTCCCGGGTTACGATCACCGGGGAGCCAAATCGTATAAATAATTGAAAAGGCCTATCGGGCAGATGATATAAAAAATACTTTAACAGTTATTTGCGCAATTATTATTTTTAGATACGGCTTCTTTCTTCAAATATTCTTCATAATTTTATAACAAATCCATAAATACATTGAGAGGCAAAAAAAAGTGGCCACCCCCTTTAATTTAAATAAATGATTGCAAACGTTATAATTTTATTTTTTTTGTTTACCAAATATTTGTGAAGAAAAATATAAGATATAGCTAAATAAAATAAATACAAAAATTAAACTAAGAAACCCAATTTTGCCAAAAATGTTACTTTGTGAATATTCGTTTCAGTAGGGAGTATTTCCTTCTCTTGCGTTGATAACCGCTTGCATTCGAAGTAGCATCGGTTTTATGAGGTTTTGAATGTACTGTATATTTTCATATTCCTCGACAGGATTTAAGTAGAGACTACACGTTATTCACTACAAAATTGACTGAAACGTGGTACCACATGACTGTCCGAGAAGATGACTATTGTTGGTAATAGCTTAGACCTAGAAAAACTTCTTATCGCACACCATCAATTTGGCTAGTTGAGATCAGTGTAATAGAACTGTGCAAGAAATACTCAAAAATGGAAAAAAATGTGCGCATATTCTCTCAAAGCCAAGCGGCACTAAGGCTTTACTCTTTCACCTTCAACTTCAAGCTGTTCTGGGGATGCCTAGCATACATCCCAATTCGGTATCACGACACGAGGAGATTGAAGGCAATGAAAGGAAAAACAAACTAGCAAAAAGGAGATAAATTAACCATTTGGGTCAGAAGAAAAAATTGGCCGTCCCATAGCAAGTTTTTGACAACTAGTCCCGAAGCGTTCCATAGGGTTTAAGTAGGGACTACATGTTTGTCACTGCAAACATTGAACTGAAGATGACTATTGTTGGTAATACCTTCGACCTAGAAAGACTGCTGACGTCCCCCACCATCAATTTGCCTAGCTGAGATCCGTGGAATAGAACTGTGCAAGAAATACTCAAAAATGGACAAAATGTGCGCAGATTCTCTCAGAAACCAAGCGGTACTAAGGCTTTAGACTCTTTCACCTTCAACTTCAAGCTGTTCTGGGGCTTTTTTTTTATAACATGCTTTATTTACATTAAAGAGAAGCATTACATAATATACAATATTAAAAGCATTTTACAGCATGGATGCTTATCCGTCTGCCGGAAGTTGGCTGTTCTTTTTCAGGCGAGCGAAAAATAAAAAATAAAAATAAACTATATAATAATGGTAATAATAGAAAACTATAAGTAAAAACTAATTTATAAAAATTAGCTGATTTTAGATACAAGTTAAACAATTATGACTCGGTGTTATAATCGTACCTATATTGCCAGGCATGACGTGCATAGTGCGCTAGACCTTTCGACCTCTCCATATCCACGATATTTAACAGATCAAGCGGCGGAGACCTGGAAAGCGATTTATAGCCTAGATAGAGGATACGGAGTTCAGACAGTATGGGACACTGGGCAACAAAATGAAAGATATCTTCCCCAACTCTTAGGTTACAGAGCGTGCATAAGAAATTTCCGTCGTCTTCCTTCCATGGCACAGAATTGAGGAACACTTGCTCGCATCTGAGTTTAAGAAGCCATCGAAGAGTCGGAAGTTTTATAGACCCACTAGCTTGAACATTTAGGTTAAAGGTTTCCTTAGATTGGTCTAGGGCCTTAAAGAGAAGATCCTTGTTGGAGACCTGAGCTCGATGCTCACAACTCACACGATGTTGATCACGTAGTCTGCACAAGTTTCATGGTATAATTGGGCCAACTCGAGAGGTTTTCTAAACAAAAAGAAAAATCGCAACCATATTGAGAAACTAAAGTATTCCATTGCCGAAACCAAGAAACATTAGATTTAATAACCTCGAGAGCAGTAATTTTGGAGATTCGGGCAACAGGGTCCTTAAGTACCCTTAAAACAAATGAAAAATGCAGGNGAAATTATTTTGATTAAAGAACATTGCTTTAAAGTAACTAGTTTCTTTTTTTTTGTTTAATACCAAAATCCTGCATTATTTTCCGGACAACCCAATAGTTTGGAGTAGAATTAGGCAGTGAGATCTTCCTAATAAAAAAAAAAAAAAATGTTCATGTTCTGGGGATGCCTAGTATACTAATGCGGTATTACGACACGAGGAGATTGAAGGCAATGAATGGAAAAACAAACTAGCAAAAAAGAGAGAAGTTAACCAACAAACAACAAATGAAACAATAAAAGTTGAACCAACTATTGTTGGTAATAGCTTAGACTTATATAAAAGAAAACCTTCTTACGTCCCACACCATCAATTTGGCTAGCTGAGATCCGTGTAATAGAACTGTGCAAGAAATACTCAAAAATGGACCACATGTGCACAGATTGTCTCACAAGCCAAGCATTATTACGGCTTCTTTCACCTTCCACCACTTCAAGCTGTTCTCGGCATGCCCAGCATACCTCTCAATTCGGCTTTAAGTTGGGACTACGTGTTTGTTACTCCAAACATTTAATTGAAGCCCGTTCCCAGTAGTCACCAACGATCCAAGCTGTGTGGGAGCCTTGCACTGTTATGCGGAAAAATAAAACCGTCAGCAATTGGTGGCATATAAAGAACTTCTGATAACTCATCATCGATACATCGCGCAGCTGTTATGGAATCCTCCGATCAAGTTTGTACAACCTTCCATAGAAATGACTCTCAAAATCTAACACCACCACCTCCATATCTTCTCCAGAGTGAAAAAAGTTGCGGGAATAAATCGCTCTCTTGTTCTTCTCCAAACCCTCTTTCGGCTGTCAGAAGACCTCAAGGTTCAGATGATCTTGAGTCATCGAAAACGAACTTTTAGTCCAATCTTGCTCAGACCAACTGATGTGAAATTTAACTGAGCTGTTATGTGCCTTGTCGGAAGTTCTGGATCAATGGCAGGCGTTCTTCCACGTAAACAAGCTTCAATCTTCGACTTACAGGGCATGAACTAAATTAACATGTCTAACTTGAAGGAGACGTTTCTATGATTTCAACAGCGGTAGAATGTCGATTAAGGAGTATATTCGAAACAATGAACCTATTATGAGATGTGATACGATGGCGACCTGATACGTGCCATCTTGAGAGCCTCCAGTATTTCAGGGAACCCTTGGACAGCTGTTCTGGGAATGTCCTGACCACACACGGTTAATTTCTTCCATCTTCCAACAATGGTATGATTCTAGCCGAATCTATATTACATAAAAACCGTAACTCAAACAAACTTGAAACTTAAAAATGGTCCAACTTAAAAAAAATCAAACTACTGGAACGGTGGAAAGAAGCTTTAAAGAAAAATAAACAAAAATGGATTGACTATTCAAATATTTATTTACAAAATCCATTTGTAAACCAGATGATGTTTTCAACTTTTTAAACTTGTAAAAACGCATCAAATATTGTTGTAACGTAATCAATGGGTAAGTGTCTAAGAGATAATTAAAAATATTAAGGATGGTCAGTATATTTGCCCTCTCAGTGTAGTTGTCAACAACATACAATGTCTGTTTTTGAACATTTCAAAATCAAGCGAGACAAGGTAATTCGGGTATTTAAGGTTAACCTGATAATAAGATCACATGAATATCATATTTCCATACGACTTTTTTTTCTATTCAGTTCTCAGCATTATTGGGCAGAGATACCGTGGTGTACGAATAATAGAAGCCCATTGACTTACACGAATATCAATTCCGATTTGAGAATCTAAAAATAAGGAATAAAGTAATCGATCTCTTAGAAGGCAATATATTAAAATTAATTATAATTCACTAGTTTTCGTGATCCACTTGACCAATTAATATCTTTCAATTAATTAAGGTTTTTAGTTGAGATAAAAAAGTCAGTGCCACAAGCGGGATTCGAACCCACGACCTTCGGCTAGATACGCCGCTGCTCTACCACTTGAGCTATCGTAACTTTGATCCATTCGGGCACGAACTTCCCATCTCAACACCACCTTTTGTATTTTCCCTCCTTTTTGCCATTTTTCAAATGTCGTGTAATCTACTTGATTCTCGGCGACAAATCACATGGCCAAGGAGAGCTTTAGTGAAGTATACTTCATTTTAAGTTTGAATATAAGATCTGTTCAAGTTCAAGACAAAATCTTGAATCTCAAACTTTGAGATGAGAAGTTAGTGCCCGAGTGGATCGAAGTCACGATAGCTCAAGTGGTAGAGTAGCGGCCTATCTAGCCGAACGCCGTGGGTTCGAACCCGCTCGTGACACTGACTTTTTTTATCTCAACTAAAAACCTTAATTAATTGAAATTAATTATAATTAAAATTCCAAATTATATAAAATTAAATATAAAAATAATTGACTCTCCTTTCGATTAGAGCTGTTTTTTAAATATAAAAACTCAAATTAAAAGAGTAATCGTATGTTTTTTTGTATGTTTTTTAATTGTAATTGTAATAAATTTCTCATCTTTTAATTCTTTTAGACGTTAGCCTTCTTTTTTTAATTGAAGAAATTTTATTTGACGTGCTTACATTTCAAATCATCTCTTTTAAAGACGTAATTAATTTGAAGTTAAAAAGTACTATTTTTTTGCGTAAAAGAGTTAATTTGAAATTAAAAAGGGTTAATGTGACGAGGAAAACAAGCTTAATTTGACGGAAATTCCTTTAAAAAAGATGTATATGTCGTCCCCGTAGACCCAGAGGAAATTAGTTAATTAATTTATGTACTGAGTTAGATAAAATTTCATATGATTTAGTGGCCAATCCCGTAGTTATTTATTCACTCCATAAGATAAGAATGACATATATTCGGAAAATATGCGCAATGTGGAGTATAAATATATTCTCCAGATGTACGAGAAATAAAGTTACGAGTGCTTTATTATTGTACGGAGGACTGGGGCTTTAAAAAGAATGAAAAATGAGGAAATAAAGAAAAATAAACTCTCGTGGCGGACGGAGAATATTTGGAGACAGCATGCATTAATGCTCGTATAAACTCCGTAGACTTTACGCTTACATAATTCTACGGTAAGTAAACAGAACGGTATCGACAGGACTTATCTAAATACCTCACCCCTCTTGGGTTATTCGTTTCAATAGGAATAATATTTATTTATTCTAGGAAAACACTTTTAATTCGGTTTTAACGTTATACGATTTGCTGATCCTGCCTATGCGAAAAAGGGCGCCACAGGGATTGAAACACTTTGTCGGACACTATTCACAAAAGTACTCCGTCTAAGGAATCGATCTCGGGTAATTTGAACTTTAGGCATTCATGTCAAACCGGCACGAAACCTAAATGGAAACGAAGCAGAGTCTACGCATGAATTATCGAAAAGCTTATTAGACACCTTGGATCTACATAAACCGCCAAAATGCTTAGGTAATTATTTTTCATTCGGTCCGATAAATAATATATTACAGTTTATTTGTTAGGGATAGAGATAAAATGGCAGCCACAATACCTTTTGTACCTCGACCTGAGTACATCTGTGCTCCCCTGCTTGTTATAACTCACTGGCCAGCTTCAGGTTGATAATTAGCCTCCGTAGCTTTGCCAGCGGCTCCTTAGTGTAGTTGCAACAACCTGCACTTTCGTAGACCTTCACAGAAACGTAAAATGTTTTCTGTGGTCTCCTCCTCTTCCTGGCAGTATCTGCATAGGCGACGACGGTGGTATAGTGTGGTTTGAAGCTTGAGACCCCGAAACGGCCCACCTCGAGTTCTCATCCACGGCCCTTTTCTCAATCAGGGTTCCTTCATTGTTTCCTGTGACCCCTTCCAACCCTTGTCTACAAACGGTCCGGGCACAAAATAACGGTGGAGCCCAGAGGGCATGGCACGTCTCTAAAGCACAAGCTGTTCCTGTGTCGGCCTCGGGTCGGCATGGGCGGCGGGTGCCTTAGCAGAGGCACACGAGGGCCAGTGGACCAGATCCAGTCTGCATAGACGAGGGATGTATGGCCATCTGTACCACGGGGTAACAGAAGTGTTCCAAATTTAGCCCATGTTACAATGGGAATGGATTCGTGGTGGTACGTGGTGACGCCCCTGGCAGGAACTTAGAGAAGAGGCTGTCTTCTGCCTGTGAACTTCGTGAAGCTTGCGCATGACCATCGTTATTCACCCGGCCTCACGGGATACGGCGGATCGGACGGCAGCGTATAGGCGTTGAGGATGCCATGATTATGCTGAATAGTCCCTCGAATGGGCGAGTAAGCGGATGGAAAAGAGGAGTGAATCGGTTTCTCTGACTAGAGTATGCTTGCATTGTTGTGCGTATGACCGGCGTGGTACCCTTAGGGGAAGCGAAGGATCGGACTACCTAGGTTGAGCCTATGGCGTCCCTCGAATGCGCATGGCTGGTGTAGGCTGAGCTCGACAGGAGGTTTTTACCGTAGGCGGTGCTCCTCTTGGTGGTTGTTTAGCAATTACACTTTAAACAAAACCGCGGCCGGGGCGGATCCGGTAGTTTCTTCGCTAGGGAAGCCCCTATACTCTGGGAGATAGAGTCGCCTTCTCTATCTAGGAAGTTCGCGGGAGACCAGGCTGATGTATTTCGGCTTGTTAGCCCTTTGCGCGCGGCATACGACCCGATACCCAATGCGGATCCAACCAATCGGAATGGACAAGCGGAGAGCGAGGTTGTCTTGACCCTTCAGGGCTGAGCTGCCTCTACACCAATGCTGCGACGGTAACACCATTCCGTCGTATGCGGAGGTGCGTCAGCTCTCATCTAGGAAATCAAAACGTCCGATAAGGCCGAATAGGCCAGGTGAGGACGCTAAAGATCCTCTAGTCTTGTGACGACGAGTATGCGGGAACGTCATGTCGGTATCTGCAGTGTTCCCTCTGTACTCCTATCGGAATCATCTGCTTTCTTAAGTGGCAGTGCTGTCAGAAGTACAACCAGGATCGTGATTTGGTTGCGATTTCTTTCCAGTAGTTTCTTTGTAAGTTTTGCGGTCCTTCTAAACGTGGAGTACTGTTCCACCTGGTATTGGACTCATTAAGGATCCATTTTAGTAAACTCTTTTGTGGGAGGATGCCAAGCTATAGGGTTCAGGATCTAGCGAGTCCATGTTTTAGGGGATATCAGTACTCTCGGGAGCTAAGAAATTTTCAGGCTTCTCAATTAAGAAGTATTGGGTTGTCCGGAAAATAATGCAGGATTTTAAGTTTTCATTAAAAAAAATCTATATAAAATATTCTGTTTACGTTTACAGGATTACTNGTATGGGAAATTATTTTGATTAAAGAACATTGCTTTAAAGTAACTAGTTTCTTTTTTTTTGTTTAATACCAAAATCCTGCATTATTTTCCGGACAACCCAATAGTTTTAGCTTTAGTTACAATAATTCTGCTGCAGCGATCACTGTCGCCCTATTATTTATTCTGGCAAAGGTACAGCACCTACGGAAATTTCTACGGTTATGAAATTGGAAACAATTAAAAATGCATTATTCATTCATGTTTTTCTCTTTCTCGGAACAACAGACTGGCTTAGTTTTACGTGAGTTTAAAATTAATTTTACTATTTTCTCCTACTTTCATCAAACCCAGAAGTTTTGAAAGTAGTCAGGCGCCGTTTGAACATTTTTCCCTGTTTGTTTGTAACATTCCTTCCCTCCTTGAGGGTTTCCTATTCTGTTCTATTCTCGTACAACAAAGGTGTGCGTGCCCTGCATAAACGAGAAAAGATTTTTTTTAAGGAAAAAATTTCGATCAATGAGGTGTTTGAAGAGCTGGTAAGAAAGCTGGTAGTTCCTGAACTTAGTTTGGGCTGGAGATAAAATTTCTACGTTAGTAATCACTAATCTGGGGAGAATTCATCCTTGTGTGCACTTATTCAGTCCTTAAGGGACAGATTCTCGGCTAATCTCGTCGTTCGAAAGATGAGTTTGAGCGCATCGGAAAATTGATATTTGTCCGGATATATCGAGCTGGAAGGTTAAGTAACTCACAACCAGATTAATTGGCCGACCTGTTGACTCTAAACGAGCAATAAAGAAAATGGCCAGTGTCAATGGGCTTGGTCGTCCGAGAAGCTATTGCCCGTCAATAGTACGATTGTAAGGTGGCTCCCGGATAATCTAAACGGGAAAAAAGATCATCCTAACGCAACTGAGAATTGCCCATATGCAGTGTATATACTGGGCCAAAGCCCGATTATCGTCCGGATAGCAGAGAAAGGTTGCTCAATTTGTCCCACATAATAGGTAACAAGTATGCCATCCGATTGTCGTACGCAACCACGGCAGCGAGCAGCTGAGCCGAAGGTCGTGGGTTCGAATCCCGCTCGTGACACTTTTTCATGTCAACCAAAACCTTACACAAAAAGTTTAATTAATTGAAAATGAATACAATTAAATTTAAAAAAATTAAAACAAATAATTAGTCCAATAATGTTCACGGGGAGAAGGCTATAGCAATTGTAAAATTAAACTTGGGAATATGTGATATCTAGGTTCATTTTTATAACGTAAACATATAAATAAAGCGCTTCGTTCAAAAAGCTTTTATTTTAAAACGAAGGGCTTTGATATGATCTCATAATTGAAGTCATTAAAACGTAGTATAATAACATGATCCTCTTTAAGTTATTTAAATTATTACATATTAAATGCGTATCTTAAATTGTGATGCTTATGTCTGTGTCATGCCAGTCATAAAAAGTTAGATTTCTCCCGGTTCAATCAATGTTTTGGTCGGGTGAATGTGAAGTTGTAACAGGAAGCCAAATTTGGCTACATCCTAGGTTAGTTACCATTTTAAACACGATTTTATCATATCGGGTAAGATAAAAGCCCGGTCCATTTTGTGCGATTACGAACAAAGAATTCCAATTTTGTCCTCATAGTTTTACAGACGTTGGCCAATTTTCAGTGTGGAAGCATCAATTGAAAATTGCTTAGGTAAGTGAAAACATCCATACAGCAGGACCGCCCTGTGATTTGGTACCGATGGCCGATTTATATTCAAAGGAAGGAGGACATTTGCATGCAAGGGGTCTTTGTACGTGTCGGGACGTAAATAAGATCCCGGCAAGGATTCTCATCGAGCTCCGGGTACCTTTTCTCCATTAATTTATCAAGCACTTGGCCTGAGAGGAGTTTTTGGACTTGTAAACAAACGCAAACTGAGATGACTTGAACCAAAAAGCTCCTTCCGACCTTCCAGTATTACTAATAACAATTCCAATAAGACATTAGTTTTAATAAAATGTGATTGGCTGAATTTCTCTGTATGGAGTTTTCAGTTGATTTAGTGCTAACATTTTATGATTTAACTGTAAGTTATCCAAATCTCTGATAAATGAGACTTTATCCTTCGGACCATTCGATCCCAAACAATCCAGATATTTTATATTATGCTCAAAACTAAAGAAAATTTCTTTACGTAAATTAGCGAATTGAAAAGAATCTCTGTCTGACAGACCAGCACAACGAAGATAGGCGGACAATCATAAATGACTGGCAACGACCAAATTAGAGATCACATAAACAAAACAAAAAATTTTTTTCGATTTGATCTTTCAGATTGGAATAATTTCGATGTTTATCTATTAAATATGGGACGAGCGAGTTAGGAATAAGAGAGAGTTACCCTACTTTTTAAGGATCAAACCTCACCCTAAGCCGGAGGCCGTAATATTCCATTTGTTCCAGAATTACAAAACATCCCTCCAAATCTTTCTTCACATCCTGGGTCCGTAAGCTCAGTACCACAATCATCCCAGATAATCCTCTCCGTCGACTGAACGTATGTTAACGTCAGTAACGAAGAAAATTAAACAGTGATATAAAATTGGTTGAAGTCTTGAGGAGCGGTAATGAGGTAGTTTAGAAAAACACCTTTTTTATTTTTTTGCCGACGTTTCGACCTATATTCGGGTCATCTTCAGGGCCTGGGTTTTCTAAATTATCTCATTCTTGACCGCTCCTTACGACTTCAACAAATTATGAAACAACAGGACACTACGAAACACGCATTTCTTCCCGAGTGTTAGAAAAATTGCTTTGCTTTCTTTTATTAGTCTTAAGAAAATTCATCACTTGATGGTGATTTCTTCTCACATTAACAAGTTTTGTCGACCTTTTCGCTTCTTTACGTACTACTGTAATTATTTTACACATGTAAACCTCCCCCTCCGATTGGAATCTTTTATAAATTAAAGAGAAATAAATGAGTAAGGCATAGAACACATTTTATTTTTTACATTTTATAAATCTCTAGCTTTATTTTATTCGGGTTCTTCTTTTTATATTATATGAATTTATTATACAATTATTCGGCTTGTTATGTTTTCCAAAATTCATTTCCCTTTGTTTACTTTATTATTGTGAAAACTGAACAATGAACTTCATTTTATTTTTTAATGGTTTCTCAGCAGAAGAGTTATTACCAACCCCTGGTGTTTTGGAAAAAGCGCATTTGCAAATATGTTGGCTCTGGATTCGTACCCAGAACCTTTACGTTACAGCGATGTTCCGCCGTGTCAACTTCTTAGCCGCTACGGTCACCAACGACCCAAAAGTTAATTTACCTTTAATAATTAAACAAAATGAATTTGATCGAATTGCCCGTTTGAATATTATACCATGGCAGTTCATAATATTTGATATAATCATAAGGTAAAAAAAACGATCAATTTCCTTTTTATGTAAGTGTAAATGGCCGGCGGGTTGTAGCAACAACGGACCAAGCTCGTTACTCACGCAACGGGAGCTTTCAAACTTGTAAAAAAAGGAAGAAAAGAAATAGATTAAAAATAGCGGAATATGGATTTTTCCTTTCCAATACGAAGAGTATCAACGATGTATGGCCAAACCTGACGATTCATGTGACTTTCCTTAATGAGAACACACATCGGTGTCGAAGGTGTTAGGCGCAGAAATAGTCCGGGAAGGCGAGAGTTTACAGAATAAGCAGTTCCCGTATGGCTCTAATAATAATATAGTATCGGAGATGTATATCGCCCGTTTTAGGACTCACCTAATAAGGGGTTTTCACAAAACAAACAGATAAATTGGGTCACCATTATAATACAATAAGGCTGTTTGTTTCTATACACCTAAAAGAGACTTTTTATGAAATCGAAGATTATGTAACTTGTAAAGGCAGAATTTCAGCAAGTTTGCTTTTAGCTTTGCAGCCCTGACTAAAAACCAGATCTTCAAAGTTAGGATATAGGGTTTTGAATCGAATAAAATTTGCAGTCGTATTAAAAAACATTTAAATTTTACTTTAGAAATTACATTTCAACTATGTCAACCACAGAAAAATTATTTGTATAATTTATATATTATATTCTCTATTGGCGACTAGATATTCAGATGAAAAAGGCATGTTTTTTCCCCCTGGATTTACAAAACGTTTTTGATTCTGTATCCCATAAGTTCCTATGGAAAAAACCTTACGTGATTGGGGTTGGGCCAAATTAAAGAACCACAAAATAGAAACAAATCAAAGTGTACAAGTTATACGTATGACTGTATATTTTGATGGTTGTCAAACTGGCCTGATGGACTAGTGAAAGGGTTGATGGAATTTTATGTACCTCTGAAAAAAAGAATATTAAGGTGTCGGTGTAGGGTGATGCTTTATACATAAACAAGAGGATTAACAATTTTTCATAAAAATTTTTTAAAATATTTGAATGGTTGAGAGCAAAGACTAGAGCTTCAACATCCGGATAGTTGATGGGCTATGGCAGGAGTTTCAACACCCTGGCAGTTATGGAGCATAGACAGGAGCTTTAACATCCTGGTAGTTCAGGAGTAATGGCAGGAGCTTTAACATCCTGGTAGTTAAGAAGCAAGGACGGTAGCTTCAACATTCTAGTAGTTAAGGAGCAGAGACAGAAGTTTCAACATCCTGATAGTTGATGGGCTATGACAGGAGTTTCAATACCCTGGCAGTTATGGAGCAAAGATAGGAGCTTTAACATCCTGGTAGTTAAGATGCAATGACGGTAGCTTAAACATCCTAATAGTTCAGGAGTAATGGCAGGAGCTTTAGCATCCTGGTAGTTAAGAAGCAAGGACGGTAGCTTCAACATTCTACTAGTTAAAGAGCAGAGACGGAAGCTTTAATATACTGGTAGTTAAGGAGAAAAACATGGACGTCTACACCTTGGCAGTTATGGAGCAAAGACACCACAACATCAACATCCGGCAATTAAGAAGCAAAGATATCAGTTTATACACCTTGGAAATTAAGGAGCAAAGACAAGAGCTTCTACAATATATTCTGGGAATTAGGGAGCAAAGAGCACACCATAAGTTCACATAGGTTTGAGAACCATCTGTATCAAGGTTTTGTAATATAGTGCATGTTTGGTATCGCCTGTCGAGTAGTGTTGATAATGGTTTGTTACGCCTGTTTATGTTATTTTTTCATTTTAATATAAAAATTAAATCCTATAATTTAGACTATCATTAAAATAAAAACCACTCTAATGAGACAGATGTCACACGTGAGATATTGGAAAAAGTAATGTCTACCCGCGATGCCAAGAGTTAGTTTTAAATCATTTTTGGAAAGGGACATAGTCCTTAGCTATGAAGGCGAGAGGAGGAGCTGCTGATCATCAGAAAATCAGAAGCTTCCCACACTGCCGTAAATCAGGATTTTAACTGTTCCTCACGTATTATCGTTTCAATAGGCCACGTGCCGACTGTCTGGACACCTCGCCGTGTGCCAAGTCAAGTTGGGTTTGCCAAAAAGGTCTCTCGTGTGTTTGTTTGAATTTCATTTGAAAGTCTCTAATAGACTGGCGACAAATTCGGAACACTGTTCATCCTATCCTGGCTAAGGCCAAAACGTTCTGAAGACAACATAATGTCTCAAGACCTTAAAAATTAACAAATTGTAATTCGAGCTGATTACAGCACACTCTCGCTTCTTGGACTACGATGCCAAATGTACTAACGATTTAAGACTGGAGTAAAGAACGGTCAAGCTTTTCACTTCGAAAATCTCCCTTTTAGGTAGTAGGATAAAGGCACAAAGAAGTTCTTTCAAGAACGAAATCTATATTTTAACAATTCTACTATCTTCAAATACATCTTAAAAAATGAAGCAACCTAAAAAATTCCTACTTACCTTGTCTTATAAAAATTGGTACAAAACAATAAAAAGTACTGATAATAACATGACTTATTACATTCTCTAGTTATTGAATTTATATCGAAATGCTAAATGGTATCCTGGCTCGAGGTCTGAAATAAAAACTTAGCCTAAAGTTCAGGTGTTAGGGTCCAGGTGGCCTTAGAGAGTATTGGAGCGGATGTTTTCCAGAGCACCATCCTGGGTACTACACTATTTAACATCCTCATAAACGTCATTAAAGACATCAAATTCTATTAGGATTTAGTACTGTTTTGCAGATGGCATCTCGTTTGAACAAACTTCTTACCGAATTGTTACAATATCTAAAGAAATGACCCTATCTTTAGAAAAATGTTTCAAATACAAGTAGAGGATTAGGGAACATAGCAGCAAAAATGAAGGTTTTCTTTTCTAGCCATGGAGCAATTATAATATTATGACAGGGCTGGTAATGAGGTCAACGCACGGTCGACGGGGGTAATGCTTTGGTATTCATTTCGATAATAAATTAAATTTTGACTCACATGTAGAGAAATTTTCAAAAAAGATCAAACTTGAATACTGATTCAATTTTAAGAATGAATTTTTAAACTTCCTACTTTTTCCTTCAGAAAAGGCCAACCTGGAAGAAACGGTCTTCACGCTTAACTATTTTCTACTTGTCAACTTACGAGAAGAGCACCATTCATTCGTAAGCAGAATTTGGTCGCCTCATACCTTTTTATAAACAAACGACTGATAAAACCACGTGCCAGGATAAAAAAGAAACCTCATCGTAACAGGTGAAACGACCCCTAAAGAGAAATGTACGTTCAAACACAACAGTGAAAAAACAGCTGTAGCAGGTTTCTTTAAATTGTTACTACTACGTGCAATGCTACCAGCAATGTTTTTAATGGATCTAATTTCAACTGTCATTGTTACACTAATGCCATTTGTGAAAGGGATCCTTTTTAAAAAGATGGGTCCTACTCACAGTAAGTTGTTTCGCAACAACCCGGATTTCGAGCCCTTTAGCTCATCATCAGGTTGAAGGGTTTCTACAAACACGTCTCTCGACATGAATTGCAAAAGTGAAAAAGTACAAAGTACAAAAGTAAAGTACATGTCGAGAGACGTGTTTGTAAGAAACCTTTCAACCTGATGATGAGCTAAAGGGCTCGAAATCCGGATTGTTGCGAAACAACTTACTGTGAATAGGAACCATCTTTTTAAAAAGGACTGAACTCCACACCCACTTCATCTTCATAATTTCTATTTGTGAAAGGGTGTTTGTCTCAAAAGGCATTTTATTGGCGTAGGAAAGAAATTTATTACATTCCAGCAAATTAAATTCCGAACATAGACACCTTAAAATATAATAGATTTTTATTATAAATTGTGAATTTCTGTTATCAGTAATATCAAACCCCACTGATAATATTAGTTCAAGAATTTGAAAAATGGCAAAAAGAGGGAAAATTCGAAAGTTTGTAGGTTGAGATGGGGAGTTGTCCGAGGGGATCGAAGCCACGATAGCTCGAGAAAAGTTAGTGTCACGAGCGGGATTCGAACCCACGACCTTCGGCTAGATAAGCCGCTGCTCTACCACTAGAGCTATTGTGACGTCAACGTAGCGGCGTATCAGCCGAAATTCAAAATACAACAGTAGTTTTTCTAGTTTGGGTATTTTTTCGAAGGCGCGGCTCAATTTAATAAAGGTCAGGTTGGTTGTCGAAATGACTGATAAAGATCAGTTTTAAGCATTGCAAACTGGGCCGCGGGGGCTTGAAAATTGATCGGCAAGTTTCAATAATCCGCCGAGGAGTAATCGCCGCTTGTTTTCACGGAAAGTACGCCTTTAGGTCGATAACGTAATCCGACGGCTGACTTTCGCCATTTTCCTCATTGGACATGCCGAGAAACGTCGGGCCGTTGTGGACGGGAAAATATTTTAAGGGAGGAAATCTGTAGTTTTTTGTTTTAAAGTAGTTCTGTAGTTTTGTTAACTCATTATAAGTACAGGGGGTGAAAAGTTACGCGTCGGTCGTTAACTTGGCCCGACATAACAATAACTGCAAAAACGTTATTTATGAGGGCGGTTTCTCCTGTTATTCACCACGCTAGCCATAAAACCCCGACAACCTACAGTGTTATTATATCCTTTACATTATCACGTAAGCACCATTTCATAAATTAAGAAAAAATAAATATTCTATGTTCGTGTGTGGGATTAACCCGGCTTCGCTAAGTACAAATAAGTTCAACGTATATAAAAAAATACATAGCATTCTTACATGCGAGCAGTTTGCTATTTTCTTCAATAAACAAACATAATGGTACGTAATTTGATAAGTGAACGAGAAATATCAGCAAATAAGTATTATGTTATATACTACATCGTTCGATAAACAAACAACGTACATTTATGAACGTAAAATTTAACAAATTTTCCATTTTAAAATGTATTTTAATGATAAGATGGTACCTAATGATTAAAACCTGTAATAAATATGAGTGTAGGCTGAAAATGAACTGGTAGAAAAATATAACAGATCAACATTTCTTTACCAATCCCATTTACGATATTTATATGTATAGCATGAAAAATGTACTGTTTCTCTCTCTCTCTCTCTCTCTCTCTCTCTCTCTCTCTCTCTCTCTCTCTCACCCTCTCTCACCCCCACACGCTCTCTCACTCGTGAGTATCGTTTCCTCTTTCAATTCACTCACTAGTTTACTTATCCCTTTCAATATTTACCGGCCGAGTGCACGTGCGAACTTAATAAATATACATAAAGTGCAAAATACAACAGGTACCCGTTGGGGGGGGGTTGAAAGGTGACGACCACAAGTGGGTTTTGTTGTGGGGGTGTTGTAGTTTTGCAGGTGGTGCGCCAGTATAATGGGGGTTGCAAGTCGGTAATAGGGCAAAACCTAGCGTGCCACGCCCCTATGACCCAGAATTTTACCGACAGCTTAAAACGGTTTCTTCCTCCATTTGATTGCACCCAGGGGAATTTTGACTTAATCTTCAATCGTTACTTTTTTACTGAAATTATTGATAACAAACAGAATCTAAATAATTTGGTTAATAACAAGCTCATCTTTTGATCATTTTCAATTAATTAATATTTCTGAAAGGTATTGGTTAAGATAAAAAAGTCAGTGTCACGAGCGGGATTCGAACCCACGACCTTCGGCTAAATACGCCGCTACTCTACCACTTGAGCTTTCGTGTCTTCGACCTTTTGATAATGTGTTTGGGAAATGAGGAGAAAGATCTTTGGAGTCAATATTTTATACATTAGATTTGTTCATAAGTTTTTAATTAATCACCAATAACTGCTTTGCGGGGCGTCGGTGGCCGCAACGGTTAGGCGTTCACACGGCGCACATCACTGTAAGGTAAAGGTCCGGGTTCGAATCCAGCGGCCTGCATTCGAACCCAACATACTTACGAATGGGCTTTTTTCCAAAAACACCGGCACCCCGAGGGTTGATATAACCTCTACTGTTGCGAACCCTCGTAAAAAATAAATAAATAAAAAACTACTTACTAAAAACGCTTTGTTACTACTCTATTTTCGGGTTAAAATTTATAATTTACCCTCACGTCAACATTAATTAATCCGTATATATTTAGCCGCTATAATTTACCATATTAATTATTTCAATTAATTATTCTTTTTATTTAAGGTCTTGGTTGATATAAAAAAGTTAGTGTCATGAGCGGGATTCGAACCCGCGACCTTTGCGGCAAGATAGCTCAAGTAGGAGAGCAGCGGCGTAATGAGCCGGAGGTCGTGGGTTCGAATCCCACTTTTGCCACTAAATTTTTCTTCCCAACCAAGACTTTAGATAAAACGATCAATTAAAGTATAATTTTGGCCTTAAACAATGATTCTAGATTTTATATATTTTATTTGACTGAAATGTTATTTGAAAGAGAAAAAAAGCTAAATACAGGGTGAATTGCTACTCGTGCTACAAACTTCTCCAGTAGATTCTTCACCCTAAAATGAACAAAAAAGTTCATATTGTCCATGGTCCGATTCTCANGTTGAGAATCGGACCATGGACAATATGAACTTTTTTGTTCATTTTAGGGTGAAGAATCTACTGGAGAAGTTTGTAGCACGAGTAGCAATTCACCCTGTATATGATATGTTTGCTTTCTACGTTGCAAACATATTTGAATATTGATTCTGTTTGTTGTTTAATGTGGCAGGGGTTTGGTTTATTTTTCTCTTATTCTGTTTTTTTTACCTTGCAAAAAATCCAATTTAATGCCCAGCAGCGTAATCCCTCTTCTCTCTCTCTCTCCTTCTCATTCCCGCCAATCGAAAACCCAACGCCGGTAAACCAATATTGGTGTAATAATTCAATGAGGGCTAAAAGCAGGAACAGAAAATTGGCAGAACTCTGAAGAGAGGAATACAAGGTTTCTTATGGAATTCGCCTTTCACCGTCAATAAAAACCTATCACTTTACTTCAGGACAGTTTTTGCTTTTTGATGGTTGAAAGAACACGACAGAAATTGACCAAAAGTCTATTAAGAGCATTACTATAAAAATTAGTCATGTTCGTTTAGCACGCTAAATTTTGAAACGCCTGGTACAATTCGAAACATTTTAATAGCTCCCTAACTCTTTGTCACACATCATCAACCATGGAAGTTCAAGTCTGTTTAATATCTTTCAGCACAATTATTTGAATTTTTTGCCTTTTAATGTTGGTCAAATTTTATCCGTTAAATGGTTCAATCTAATTTTTTAATAATTAATTATATAATTGGAAATAGCCTACCATTTCGAAATAAAGATTCCCTAAGACTAAAAATTAAAGACTTCCAGGTATAAAATGGTTTGGTGAACAAAGAGCTAAATGACCATACTTCTTTATTCAATTATATTACTTTTATCGGTGATATTCCATGTCCACATATGTATTTTCTTATTTATTTATTTGTTAAGAACTGTACAACACAGACCCGAAACTAAAGATGATGAAATGGCGAATCCGTCTGACACACCAATAAATGAAAGACAGGGACGTTAACGACCAAATTACGATTCATTATTCCCCAAACAAAAGGTTATCTCAAGAAAGAAAAATAAATAGATAAATAGACAAATAAATACGAATTTAGAGTTAGATATACATATCGATATTTAGGTACATGTAGATACATAGATAGATACAAATATAGATAGAGAAGAGAGGATATAGGTAAAGAAATGTGATAGATATGATAGAGAGTGAAACGGAGATAGAATGGGNAGAGAGAGAGAGTGAGAGAGAGAGTGAGAGAGTGAGAGAGAGAGAGAGAGAGAGAGAGAGGAGAGAGAGATGGAGATAATATAATAACAAAAAATATATATATAGTTTATCGCAAAACAAGTTATAAATTTTACGTAATATAAAAATTAAAGTAAATTTACAGCAGACGGACTACTGGATGTCGACACAGAAAAAAAAATCATTAACTAAACATTACATTTAACAATTTAATTTTTAATAATAGCATTACTTTTGCTAGTCATACTCCACCTATTGTTATTATTATTACTGGCTACACAAGCCTGAGAGAAATGTTTAAATTATGGAACGAAAAATTCGAAATTCTAATTAAAGAACAGGAATAAATTTTATGATTTAAAATGAGTTTTTTGGATACATTTGGCCTTCCGAATTAAGTATTTTAAAAGGATAAATTAAAGTTTTGTATGGCAATAAGGAAGATTAGTTTATGCAAGAATGGTTGGAGTCAGAGCTTTATAGAACTTAGAAGGGATATAGGTAACTTAAGATACAAGATTAATTATTCTTTTTATGTAAGGTCTTGGTTAAATTTAAAAATTTAGCGTCACGAGTAAGATTCGAACACACGACACAATACGCCACTTCAGCTATTAGACCAGCGGCGAATCGAGCCGAAGGTCGTGGGTTCGAATCCCGTTCGTGACACTAACTTTTTCATCTTAACCAAGACCGTAAATAAAAACAGTAAGTCGGAAAATTCCAAGACAGATCGGTACAAGCGTCCAGTGAGAAACGTAAGATAATATTTTGATATTTAAATAAATCCATTATATTTCCTGATCCGATTGACCAAAAAACTTCTTTCAATTAATTAATCTATAAGTAAGGTATTGGTTGAAATATAAAAGCTAGTGTCACGAGCGGGGTTCGAATCCCGGTCGTGACACTAGCTTTTTTATTTCAACCAATACCTTACATAAACATTAATTCATTTAAATAAAATGTAGATTTATTACATGGACTCTTGTAAAAAATTAATATGAGTTAACAAGCTAAGTTAATTGATATAGTTCGGAAAATGTTAAATATCATGTTACCATTTAAAAAAAAAAAATTAATTCGGCGTTTATTTGTGATAAGTTCTATAGAAAATATCTGTTAGTGCTATTATTATATAATAGTAGAAATGTGGTTGTAAATAGGCACACCAATGTCATTGCCAAATGGTGATTTTCGACGGCAGGAACTACAGAACTTTTCAAAGAGACATTATTGTATTTGTTTTTAAAATTTAATATATTTTTAAATAAAAGTCGTGACGAATTTTAAGAATACAGCCGGCGGTATCGCGTTAATAAACCGCCTTCGAAATTAAACGAGCTGGGATCTAAACCGGCCGCAACAGCGCCTGGCAAACTTTCTTATCAGGGATTCATTAAGAACTTGTTAACGAGGTTCGGATTTATTACTTTTTGGCTTTTAATGCCACTCCGGGGTGAAATCGAGTCGAGCGGGCAACCCTTTATATTCATTTTACAACAGGAACTAACTCATTTTCAAACTTTCGTGCTACTTCACGTGTAAACTGAATTGATGGGTAGGATAACAATCGGTCGAATCGGGAATGAGTCAACCCGTAATTTTATATCGTACACTACAACGGACCACTTAGCAAAGATTAAAAATAAAAGTTCAAGAAAAGGGAAAAATCAGCCCTTGTGAAATAAATGGCAAAGGGGAAATTGATTACACCAGTTTGTAAATTTTGCCACGAACTTGCAACGAAAAACGGATCCGGAGTAGAAATTCACGCTGCACATTTAGAATGTCTATTTGACACTAATTTACGTCTGGGCTTGAATTTCAAGTATTTCCTGCTACAATTGAATCCTGAATGTAAAACTACCCAAGTCGCTACAACTTTTTCCCGACGACTGAAGACGTGCTATGCAATGTTATATTGTCAATAACTAGTTTGCGCTGTAATAGATTGTTTTATGCATAATTTAAACTTGGAGTTGCTTTAAAATCCGTATTTTTTTAGTCCGTATGTCGATTGATGATTATCGACACACAAAAGACGAAAGCAATTAAACAAAACTTCGTATGGTATGAAATATAAATGTGTAAAGTAAAATTACTGTTTATAAATTAGCGGTAGCCGAGTGGTTAGCATGATAGACTCTCACGCCGCGGTCGTGGGTTCGATTCCCACCGTCGCCTCTGGCCCTTTTTTCCCGATAACCCCCAATTTGAACAACATATATAAGAGATTCGTCATGGCTAATATGCAAAGATCATAAGGCAAATTAAAAAAAAAAAAAAAAACTTTTTTAACTTCAAATTAATCGTTTTTTAACCTAAAATAAAAGTAAAATTCCTATACTTTATTTTCTGTCAATTTAGGCCTTTGTAAATATGTAAACAGCTGTAAATCTATATGCATTCATCAAATAACATATAGTAATCGAAAATTACAGATTGTGATAAAATATTGGGAATAAACAAATTTATATCAATTTATTTCGAATTAATAATAGAAGAATCTATTATTTTTATATTTAATGTTGCATAATTTTTTTAATTTTAACTCTTAATTAATTTTCATATGGTCTAAGAGCTTTAATATTTTATACTACAAAAATCCCGTAAATATACAAGAATTTATCTGTGCAGGCTTAATTTCATATCGTTTTCTATGGTTTTGTAACGCTTCGGAGAAAAGTTACGTTGAAATTAAAAAAGAGTTATTATGCACATAAAACCCTTATTTTGACGGAATTATGCTGTACACTCAGCTGAACCATATAGACAAATTTTGATGATCCATATTCAGTTTTACTACATAACTTCACTATTTTTCGTGGTCCGCTTGACCAATTAATATCATACAATTAATTAAGGTTTTAAGTCGAGATAAAAAAGTCAGTGTCACGAGCGGGATTAGAACCCACGACCTTCGGCTTGATACGCCGCTACTCTACCACTTCGATCCCCTTGGGCACCAACTTCCCACCTAAACCGCACCTTTTTGAATTTGCCCTCATTTTTGCCATTTTTCAAATGTGTAATTTATTTGATTCTCGGCGACAAGTGAAATGGCCACGGAGAGCTTTGGTGAAGTATACTTCATTTTAATTCATTAAGTTCACTATTTTTCGTGGTCCGTTTGACCAATTAAGGTCGTGGGTTCGAATCCAGCTGGTGACACTGAATTTTTTATCTCAACTTAAAACCTTACTACATAACTTTCATTTGGAAGATTGTTAAATCTAATCTCTTCTACTATGGGAGACTAGCTCAATCGGGTACTTAAACCCCGTAATCATGGGTATGATTCGCATAGTCACCCTTGAAATTTTCTGATCCTTAACTCTCACCAAAAAATTAGTCTGTTCATGGATCATCGTACTTTGTTTAATATGCGAAAACATTAGGCCAATAAAAAATATTACAAGTTATTACTGAAATCTTCCCAGACTGAAGGCAAGTTAGCGACGATATATTTAGAAAGGCCATAGGCGACTATGACACCAATAGTCACTACAGGTTTCGAAGGGATTAAACGTATTTTAATTCACAATTATACTTTTTCCCAAATAGTCAAACAAGATATTCAATATCTAGTGCCGGGTTATATACAATCTTTCATCATTGCACATTGACCTTTGACTAATTATTGATTTAAAGTAAATCGACTTGTATTAAGGATATCAAGTTCGGATTTGAGATCTCGATGGGATGACCCGAAGTAGATGTAAGTTGAAAAAAGTAAATTCGCCTTACCTGTAACTGGGGCCTCGATGTCTATCATTGTCTTTTCGGACCGGAGGAGGGTCGCTCCTTCGTTGATTATCTTAAGGGCGGCCGCTTCGTCTATCCGTCCTTCCGTCATAAAATGCTGCTTGAGGACATCCGGTCGCGGCCGCCCGCTCCGCGCTTCGAACACCTCGCTTGCCGTCAATTTGTGCGAAGGGGGGAAAGACACATCTGGAAAAAAAAAGAAAATTAATTATTTACAAAACAATTAATTCACAGACAGCTTCAATATTAAGACAACTGAACTTTCAAAAACTATTCTCGAACTATAACGTCTCGGAAATAAAAAATATTTCCACAAAGAATATTATTACACGAGAGGAACCTTGAAATTCTAAACGTCGTGTTATAGATATATTCAAATCCATCAGAAGATTTTGTAAGAGCTTGACCTTTGTTTTAAATCCGGAGATCTCAAGAATAAATTTCAGAATAAGCTGTGGGCAGGTCTATCAGGAGAATATGGCTCTTACAGATCTACATGCCGGTGAAATCAAACCTGATGGTAGTGCCCTCCTGGGCTGTTTGAGATTGCATCATCGGTCCTTGGGGACAGCAACGAAGGTAACCTCGGTTGAGTACCAGAGCAAGGCAGAGCGGCAAAGAGGCAATGCCATGTTTTACGGCATACCAAATTGCCAAAAGCTAAGTTAATAATAAGTCGCTATGGGATTGTATTCCAGGACATTGCTACCCGTATTCTCGGTCGTCCTAAAAGGACAATGAGGATCTTTAACGTCCGCACCTAGCCTATTCGGCTTTATGGGACGTTTTGATTCTCAAGATGAGAGCTGACGCACCTCCGCATACGACAGAAGGGTGGTACTGCCGCAGAGTTGGTGTAGAGGCAGCTCAGCCCCGAAGGGCCAAGACAACCTCGCTCCCCGCTTGCTCATTCCGAGTGGTCGGGTCTGCATTGAGCATCAGACCGTATGCCGTGTGCAAAGGGCTACCTAAGCCGAAATACATCAGCCTGGTCTCCCGCGCATTCCCTAGACAGAGAAGGCCACTCTAACTCCAGCTTCCCTAGCGTAGAAACTACCGGATCCGCTCCGGCCGCGGTTTCGTTTAAAGTGTAATTGCTAACCACCCCCTAGAGGAGTACTTCGGTAAAGAGCTCAAATCGGGCTCAGCACATGCAGATGTAGATATACTGCGCCCTTTAAGAGCTATTGCAACCCCCGTTCTGTGCCTATAGCCGACCGGTGAGTCCTATTTCATCAAGGAACTTGATCAGTAGGCCCGGTTTCAGTAGTTGAATTTCTTCTACAGTAGCATTGTACATCCCAAAACACTTCCTCCTGCGGGCAGTGCAGCACCAAAGTTTGTTAATAGGTGGGTTGCCGCCTCTCAAGTATGCCCAGAGGCTACATATCGAGGGCGGTGTGAAGGATGAAGATTTATCGGTAAAGAATGTACTCCTGGGGATATCTGTCAACCTAACTAAAGATTAGAGTGGGCGAGGTTTTCAGATAGTTGACAAAAACAATAAAGTTCATGTGTTTGTGTTAATTTATTGTAATGAATGTAATTTATTAGCGTCAAAGGAAGGGGTTGCTTATAAACCCGCCCCAAGGAATATCGAGTTCTCTGGGGGGAGTGTGAGTCTTCTGGAGAGTAAAAGTATTTATTAGCATGAAAGGAAGGGGTTGCTTATAAACCCATCACGAGGAATATTGAGTACTCTGAGGTGAGTGTACGACTTCTGGAGAGTAAAAGTATTTATTAGCGTGAAATGAAGGGGTTCCTTACAACCCCGCCTCGAGGAATATCGAGTACTATGGGGGAGTGAATGTGACCAGACATCTATGAGTGTGTTGATGTAAATATATGTATTATATATTTTGTTTCTATTCTGTATTTGACAACCAGAGGTACAAACGAGAGACTAGCTAGCATTCTATGATATCAACGTAGTATATATTTGAAATCAGAGAGTCAGTAACCCGATCGAGATGCTCAACTGGCTGCAGTTTAAAGCCTGAACGAAGAGAAAGAAAGAAAACCCGCAGAGGGCCGGCGATGACCTCAGCTGTTTGTCGGCCCATTAACTTCCCACTTTATTATACAGTCCATAAGTCATTTTTGTTGCCTTTACTTTAAATTCTAAACAATACAGAGAAGAAAGTCCACTTGGGTTAAATGACGTAAAATCGCTTTCGTGACTTTTTCGACGTCGTGAAAAAATTAAAACGTATACTTCACTTTGGGGTCATTTGCATGGGATCAACCCGGCTCCCTCGGTTTTATACACCCCTTTTTCATGTTTCTTATCTTACGTTTTTAATGCATAAATAAATTACACCTCATCGATTATGATAATTAAAAAGCGTAGCACGGCAGTGTCAGGTAATCGAGGGATTTATTTTTTAAACTGGAGTATGAACAACTTTTTGTCGATTAGAAACCTCTAGGCGTCCTGGGCGATTTGCAGGCTTGTCCGGTTCACCTAAAAAATTTTAAATTGTAATTTTTAATTTAAAAATAGAGATGGACCTAAAAAAAATCATAAAACTGACCAAAAATCGAGAGAGATGAGAGAGAGAGAGAGAGAGAGAGAGAGAGAGAGAGAGAGAGAGTGAGAGAGAGAGAGAGAGAGAGAGAGAGAGAGAGAGAGAGAGAGAGAGAGATTCAAGTTCAAAAATGAGCCACTGAAAATGGCAAAAATCAACCAAAGCTGCTCGATGATGAAGACAATTTTAACCCAATTTTCAAATAAAATATTTGCTTCCATGTAACGAAGATAATAAACTTATTTTATTTTATTATTTACAGTCCAAACAGGTTAGATACTCAAGCATAGGACAGTCAAACAACGCAACAAATCAATCATTAAAATATGATTATTTAAAAAAAAGGATATAAAAAGAGAATTGAAGAATCAAGAAGGGCCGACACTTTTACCAAATAAATCAAGATTATAAATAGATGATTAAATAAACAATAATAACAAAAATAAACCCTCATTTGAAATTTTAATGCTTGTTCTATATTGGTCTTAAAGATCCGTACGGATGAGGATCTAACCCGTATTTGGTCCTGTGCCGTGAAGTACCAAATGATTCAGGGGTCCGTAGTTGACGCTGGGGTTATCCTAAGGCCAATATAAGTCGATATCTCAAGGGTGTCAATGAAATTATTTAGGATCTTACACAGAAAAATCCTCTTCTATCCGCAAGAGAATCCAGGTCTATTAGAGCAAGTCTGGCTTCATAATGATGGTACTTCATGTGGTTGCATATCTTGTACAAAGGGTATTTTGTGGCCGCCCTTCACTCTACCCTTTCTATCATGTAAGACCAATTTAAAGAATCCGACGACCAAACACTGGCATACTCTATTGCGTACCAGTGCTTGATATCGTAATTTTATTTCACAAGGGTTCTTAAAATCAACAGTTTGCCTGAGTAAGAATCCTAAATTTTTAAACGCTTTATTCCTAATGGCATGGATGTGGTCCCGAAAATCTCACTTTTTATTAAACAACCCGAGATTTTGATCTACCTCATCAATGTCAGAATCTTCAATACTAAAGACGAATTGGTCATAATCCATAAATAATTGTATGCTTATGAAGGAGAATGATGCCATCTATGCTTTAAAATAGGTGGTATTATAATATTACAAAATTGGATGATTCAAGTTCACAAATCGACCACTGAAAATGGCGAAAATCACCTAAAGCTGCTTAACACAACGATGTGAAAGATCATTTTCTTTGATAACTTTAAAATCTTACATTTATTTTCGTTTAGTTTGAAATTATTACTCGTACACCAATGCAGAATTCGATTCGACAGGGCGATAAATTTTCAAATCGTCTGTTAACAGGGAATATGAAAAATTAATGACAGCAGATGTTATTAAAAAAAAATAAAATCGGACCAGAATGAGAACCCTGAGGGCACACCAGATCGTACGTGGACAAGTTCTGATAAGCCTTCACCGCAAGACCTCTCAGACAAAAGTTAGACCCAAAACCCAAGCCCTCTTGGCCCACACCTAGTTTTTGACCAGAATGAGACATCCACACTATCAAAGGCTTTTGATAAATCCATATACAACGAGTGAACACACTTACCGAGTTCTAGGTTATTTAACATGTATTCTTTATAGAAAACAAGGTTCGTGGTACAAGTCCATTGATAAACCGATGCTGCTGTTTGAGGATAACATGTTTAAACGAGGAGCTCAAAGCATCAGCAATTTCGAAATAATCGAACAGTTATTGATATGTCGATAATTTTCAATATTTTTACGATTTTTTTTTTTTTAATAAACCAGGGTAACAAAATTAATTTTACATCTAGTTAGGAATACGGACCCATTCAAAGACTTGTTAGAAAGAAAGGAGAGAGGGAGAGTAATGGCATCAAAACACTTTGAATAAAGAAATTATAATGTGTTCTCTCGTCATTACTTGGTACAAAGTATGCTTTTTTAATGGATATATACTTTTCATCTAATTTATGTTATCTTTTATGGCAGAAGGACGAAATTCCCAGGTACAAATGGCATAATTTATTGTTATTGTGTTTACATAATTAATCTTCAGATGGCAGAACAAAAAAACAGATTTATTTTTATTTTTCTTGGAATTTTAATAAGCCACATTTCAATAAACATAAATTAATTTGTTGAACAGCGTGCTAACATTTCGAATAAAAGGAGAAGAGTTAATATCGAGGACGCTGTTATCTCAATTGAGAGTCACCGCCTAAGGGTGGAAAAGGGGTGAAAAGAGGGCGGTGATGGGCGGGGGCGAAGAAGTGGTGTTAAGAAGTAATTAAAGCTCACCCAACAACGGCTTGACACCGACGTTCTGCCCGGCGAATATGAGAGACGAGAGGGTGGCAGCTTCGTCGTTTACGAGCGGCCCTTCAGCAATCAACCTGACATTGCTGTTGCTGGCCATTCCGCAAAACTGGGACCGGGTTGACGTGAGCACTCGAAATTAAACTAGCGTCAATTACGCCGGAGGAACGCCGCACGCCCCTCTTCTTACTCCAAATGGCAGGCGATAACATTTGAGTAACGCAAGTTTCTAACCCTGATCCAAATCGCACGCGAGTTGCTTTTCTTTTCTTAAATATGCATTCTCTCATTTGACTTAAAAACGCAGGTGATTTCCGAAACAAACCTACCCATTCGACAAACCAACAAAAATCAGTATATCTCTTTCTTCCTTTGTTTCTATGCTCTGTCATCACTGATCATCCTGTCAAGTAGTTTTTTATCTGTTTTATTTATTTAGTTTTGTTACTTATTTATGCTCAGTCGTTGAATTGTCATTCACTCCCATCACTAATCATCCCCCTTAACCGAAACCTATCCTCGGGTGTATTTGTATGGGTGTTTCATATTTTCATTTCTTGTGTTTAAACTTGGGCGGAATCTATCGGGATTCCTGTCTCAAAAAGATAAATCAGACGGATGACAAACATGAACGCGACTAAACTCGAACAAACGTAATTAAACAGTTGACATCTTATCATCATAACTGTAATATCCTCATTTTCACCATACACCAAATTCCCAATTGGTTTACCGAAAAATGTAATAAATTTTCGAAAAACGGAAGACGTGGGAACACGTTAGATAATTAAATTATTCAAAAATAACACATGCCCCACCATACTAAAATACTTGAGCACGGCAGATTTATCTGAGTCTCCTATTCTTATTCTCGGAAGAAACAAGATTGTTTTATTGTATATAGTTTTGCGTCCCTAGCATATGCTAGGAGAAAACATATTTATTAGCGAGAATGTGCCGTGTGAGAGGGCCAATAGCGGAATATTAAGTACACAACGACCCCTCAATTAGGTTAGTTATATAACAAGTATAAAGGGTGACAGGAATACTTCACCAGGGAGTGAGTAAATAAGAAAGAATGTATTTAAGACTGACTGAGTGTATAATAATGAAATTATTCAGAAATACACAATAATAATACGTAATCCTCACCCGATTATTCTATTCTTTCTTGTTTACTTATTATTCACTCACTTTGAGGTGCTGAAGTACGATATTCCTCAGTCACCCTTTATACTTGTTGATACAAGGACATTTAATTTTCAGCCAAAGCCCCCGTATGTCTCCGCCGTGTAGGGAAAAGTTGCTCGATGTCCCATTTATTGCAGGGTTCAACTCCTTGGCTCTATATAGAAAGCGTGTGCGAGACATGAGAATCTTACTTGAGCACGGCAGCGAGTATCTGGTTCCCATGTTCCGAGCGCCCATCGACCTAAAATCAAAGGCGCTATGCGCCAAATGGGAAATGAAGAATGGACATCCCAGTAACGAGCACGGAAGAAGCAGACGAATGGTGAGTGCCAGCTAACATGGGGCGATTGATCTAAGGGAAGTCACACATATCAGTTCCTCCCCAACATAGAAAACTGACTAAAGATGAAACACTTAGTCATAGAACATTACATGCCTCAACTACAGGACAAGGAGATTTTGCCGCAAAGCTCCGTGCATTCAGACTTAACTTCCTGTGTGAGTGCGTGGAACAAGAAACGGTGGAACATGTTGTACTTAGATTAGTACCACATCGTTCCGCGTGTACACTGTTTCTTCCAGAATGACGAGCAAATCGGAGGCCCTCAGAGCAGAGATCGCCCCACGGCAGGTTCAACGCAATACTAACGATATGGAATAGCGTAATATACACAAAGGATGTCAGATGTAGCTTGGAAGGACATAAACAAGAAAAATCAGAAAAGCCTATACCTCCTCCACCTGAACATTCTGAGCGATCCGCCTCCGCGAGAACCATCCCGGATGCAGAAACTGTGGCAAAGAGCTCGCCAGATAGAGTAGAATTACGACCGTCTAATAGCAATAAGAAAGAACATAGCTTCGCCTATAATCCAAAAAGTTATATAGCAGCGCAAGCCAAGAATCTGCAAAGAGTCAGATATGGCTTAGGAGTGGAAAAGCACACGTGTTTTGGAGGAAAGAGGTTATTTTTGTAGGGGTTCGACCAAGTGTATTTTAATTAGTGAGAGTGTAAATTACGTTGGGTGCTGAACTGACCTAACTTTTGACAGCACCCGGAGCTCAACCTCCGGTAGCTGGACGAATAAGATGGAAATCTGACCTCGGACTTAAGTTTATAAATGGGTGATTGTCGAGGTCTGTCGGTATTATTTATTGTAAATTACAAAAGCTGGAATTGACGGTGGACGGTAAGTGTCTTACAAGTCTTAACTCGGCACATTCTACATATAGAGATTTGAGCTTTTATAAATCCAAAATTCAAATCCAAATAATAATAACAACGGAATTACGACTTTAAAATTTAGTAGCATAATTATTTCTAGGTTCAGGAAGTCGTTTTCTTTTTGTTTATCTTGTACGGAGTAGAAATTACTTTACTTTATACTTCGGGAAGTTGTTAAAGCTGAATTTTGACGTTTTAAACCAAATTTTCAGCTATTTCTGTTTTAAATCCTTTATCTGTTCCCCTGCAGATCCGCTTTTACATCACAGGGCAAATCTGTTCTGGATTAACTAATTGTTTTCATTTCCGAAATTCCAGGAAAAACCCAGGAAAGTGGTCGAGGCGTACAATTCGTTTCATTACCTGAGACCGCGAGCAGTGTGGGATGTTTTCCCTTTTTACCCTCAACCTCCGGCACTAATTGAATTTATATTGGAAATTAAATATTTCTTTTTCGGTTTGCCAGGATAAAAAAAAATTCTCTATTTTTTACTTCAAAAGAGAATTTTCTGCAAGCTTTGATAAATAGAAATAAAATCTGCAGTTAAACAAGTGTAAATAAGAATAAACCAAAAGATAAACAGATAAATTAAAAGAATGAAAGAAAATATGAATCGATATTTGATAGGAATACATTAGGGCAGGTAGGCAGAGAGTAAAATAAGTAATGTAATAACTAATTCATGGACAGTCAGAAACAGGCATATATTGTCGTATATGTTGTAAAATAAATACACACCTATAACACTTACTATTATATCATTGAAATATTAATTAATTAATTATTTAACGATTGTACTAAAAAAAGGGAGCAAAGAATATAATATGTGAAAAATAAAGCAACCTGTTTCTATTTTCTAACTTACTTAGCGAACCCGTAACTTTTCGTTAACTTTTGCGACATGTGGTGAGCTAAAGTAATTAAATTTCCAATCACGGCGGCCTTTTAAACTCTTAGTTGGCAAGAAACTTCCAATTGGCTTCGGAAATTATCTAAGTAATTTTTTTTCCTTTGAACCCACATTTTGAAAAATACATCATCATCGAGCCGGCGCAGCGAAAACTTCCGTTTTCTTTATCATCAAGTTTATTAATTTATTAAATAAAATATTCAGGATGATTTATTGATATAATATTAATTGCACTTTTAATCAACGATTTATATACAATAACCGCGGAAGCATTAGAGCAAAAAATGAAAAAATTGATATTACATTATCTAAGAAATTAATAGTTTAATTTTCAGGACAGAAAGGACCTCAACCCCGATCACAATATATCCAAGAAATTAAATGTATAAATTTTATTATCCATAGATACAGTATATATCTTCTATTTATCCATAATGCACGATATTACATGCATGAAAAAGTTGATATTACATTAATCCAACAAATTAATAGCTTAATTTTCAGGACAGAAAGGACCTCAACTCCGATCCCAAATGATCCAAAAAATTAAATTTATAGATTTCATTAACCAGAGATACAGTATATATCTTCTATTTATCCATAATGCATGATATTATATGCTTGAAAAAGTTGATATAACATTAATCCAACAAAATAATAGTTTAATTTTCAGGACAGAAAGGACCTCAACTCCGATCCCAAACGATCCAAAAAATTAAATTTATAGATATTCATTAACCAGAGATACAGTATATATCTTCTATTTATCCATATATGTGATATTATATGCATGAAAAAGTTGATATTACATTATCCAACAAATTAATAGTTTAATTTTCAGGAGAGATAGGACCTCAACCACGATCCCAAACGATCCAAAAAATTAAATTTATAAATATTCATTATCCATAGATACAGTATATAATCGTCTATTTATCCGTAATACATCATAATCATATGCATTAAAACATTGATATTACATTAACCAAGAAATTGAGAGTTTAATTTTGAGGAAAGAAAGGACCTCAACACCGATCCCAATATATCTAAGAAATTAAATTTATTAATTTGCATTATCCATAGATAAAGTATATTCCTATTTATCCATTATACATCATCCAAGAAAATAAATTTATTAATTTTCATTATCCATAGATATAGTATATATCTTCCGTTTTTCCATCATACATCATAATTATATGCATGACTAGTTTGATATTTCATTATCCAAGAAATTAAATCTATTAATTTTCATTCTCCACAGATATAGTATATAACTTCTATTTATCCATAATACAACATCCAAGAAATTAAATTGATTAATTTTCATTATCCATAGATATAGTATATATCTTCTATTTATCCATAATACATCATAATTATATACGAATAGTGATGATATTACATTATACAACAGTATGAGACAATTAACGATTATTAAATTATTTCGCTTTGAAAGATAGATGTAAAATATATTGTTTACTCTTTTTTGTTATATTGGCCATCTAATAGAACAAATACTGTCCAAGGGATCTTTTGGAAGAGTTATGACATAGGTTCGCGGATAACCGTTAAAAAAATAAAGGTTAATGGCTAACGAGGCCTAAGTGAGGTTTGCCGATAACGGCAGAATTATACAACCCACCTCTGGATTATCTGCCACTCCTTTGCACGCGACCAAATTTTTAAAACTGTTTCATCAACGGGCCGTTAATCTTTTAAAGCAATTTGCGTTTGACACGGATGATCGGTATATTCCCTTTAAAAAAATAATAACAGGGCGACACGAAATATTGTCATCAACCCTTAGATTACTCACCCTTCTTTATTGTTTACTTTCTTAGTTCATTAAATAAGTCAGGAGATGTCGTTATCTTGAAGAGAGAAAGAAAATCTTTGTTTTTAAGCGATAAATAAACTGTTTCGTGCCTTACACAGTTAGGCTGGCATCTTTGTGGCCCTTGCTTGTTGCTTGACCCAGTTGGCGTGTAAAAAGGCAACCTCGCGATAAGCATTCAGCCGCTACAGGTTATCTCAATACCGGGATATATTTCTGTTATGTCTACGTCGTTTTAGAGTGCGTATTCGTTGCTGACATCCTGGACGTATGTCAGTACGTGAATGGCACTAGTTTAAATTAAACTAAGCATTTTATTTTAAAATGGCCTTCCCTCTAATAAGTTGGGCGAGTTTTCAAAACAAGTTAGGCTATGAATGGATTCCCGTTCGAATCCAAACTGAAAATAAACTGTTACTCGGAAAAATTGATTCTCTTGTCATACCCTGGGTAAATTATTTGTACAAAAAAACCGTCAAGGATCAGAACAATTTAAAAGAGTTTACAAACATGTACTAATTGATATTTTTATGATAGGATGCATATGTCTTGTTCGATCAGATGTTACATGATCTCAATTTCGGATTTTCCATCTCGCGAAGTACCCGACAGTCCTCTCCACTGCCACGCTCAGTCGGTTCACATAGCACACTCACTTTCCGCTATTATGTGTGGTGCAATAGTCAATTCAGCTGGAGTTTTGAGCGTTGTTTAAAAAAATCAGGAATAGTGTTGGGCCCAAAGCAGAGCCTTGTGAGACACCAGCAGCCTCGGAAACAACCCTTGAACTAATACGATGAATAACGCCGAGTCGATCGATCAATGTACTAAGGAATGCAGATGTTGATCATTTTGGACTGAAAAACCACTGTGCCAGATTGTCAAAAGCATTAATGATGTCTAGAAACAAAGCGCCAGTATGTTTTTTACGGTTTCGTGCATTCGTTAAAGAAAAGGCTGAACAATAGCGGGCACAGAGCACACCCTTGCCAAAGCTTTCGAATAGCTCATTCTTGTTCCAAACTTTGGTTTTATTATCCACACATTACTTATTACATTTGTAATTTTCGTTGAAAAGCCTACTTACTTTATAAAAAAGAAAACCTCTGTCTATCCTATCAAAATCTGACCTGAAGCCTCCCCCCCCCCAAAAAAAAAAATTCCCCTTTTGTGTTTTGAGTTTTATTGGGCTTAGATTAAAAGATTGTTATTGGTCAAATAACCCTTCCTAAAGCTAGCTTGAGCTTCTGGGTTTTAAGGATCTTCTTTTTTTGTATAAGGGGTAAATAATGGATTCCGTTATTTTTAAAGGGATGTCAGCTCCGATAATTCTGAGGCTTCATGAAAAATAACAGGGCTATAATCGATAATAAGTATCCTAATAACCAAAAGGTTCAATCATTCAGTTGTTGTTAATTTTAAGCTAATTAAAAAAATAAATATACAGACAACTTTGTATGCTTGTTATTATCGTAGTTGTTCAACTGAACGTAGTTCAAGTTAGATCAGTACATTGTCGTCGGAAAGGGCCCATTAAAAGTTTATAGGTTCCTAGAGACAAATTGGTGTAACGCCTTGTGCCAGGCTAAGGGATAAAAGTTCACTTTCAACATTTCAAAACACAATGCGTCCGACGGTGACCAACCATAACTCGAAAAACATATTTGCCTTTAAAACAATATCACGGTCATAAATTTTGGGTATTGGTAAAAATCTTATTAATTTAATTAAACTCTAAGTATTGTTCACTTAATTTGGTAAGGTCAAAAAAATTGATATTGTTCTAACGGGAAGAAAGGTTTTATGTGACAGGATAATGTTTGTTTGTGAACATTTCTGTAGACATTTTTGACTATTTCAAGCATACATTGAATATTAAGGTTAACATTGAGGATGGTTCGGATGATTTTGGACTGGAATGATCGAATACATTGGAGGTTGGAACGTTTGGTTCAATTTAAAAAAGTTGGATGCCTTATGTCAAAATCGACCTTAGTATGATGATATAAAGGTAATTTGACAATATATACCTCCCTCAACGTGAAAGTGAGTGAGTGAGAAAGAGAGAGAGAGAGAGAGAGAGAGAGAGAGAGAGATATTATTGAATTTTTTCTCAGAATAATGTATTCAATGTACAGCACATAAATTCATTTTTATCTTTTGTCTTATGAGAAAAAAAATTCTATGCTTTTTATGCGTTAATTATCCGAAAAATATAATTGTTCTGTTATGGAGGTAACTGTAATTAGGATGGTTAATTAGTGTTATTTGTATGGTTTAATATGTTAATATTTGCTATTCCCTTGAAATCAGGCTTTATTAATTAATTAAGGTCATTATGAATGAATTTTCATATAACTGTTTTATTTTAGGTGGAAATATTTTTTGAAGTCCACTTAAGATTTTATTGTTCCCTCGGCTTGGTGATTTCAAGCCCAGGTAAACAAATATCGACTAAAGACGTATTTAGACTGGGATCCGCGGCGAGGGATAAAACTGGCCTCGCGATGGAAAATGTTTAAGAACGGATTGTTTACGAATGAATAACAGAGGGGGCGAAGAGACCCGAACCTTTAAAACGGGGACAAGGTCGGTCAGAAACACACTACTTATCTGAACAAACTAATTTCGTCCTGCGTTGTTTATTGTGCCGAGGTGTTGGGCTAAACATACCGCTAAGGATGGAGGAACATGGGGGACCTGGAGCCAGGCCAGTTTAGACGATTGCCGACTTAGTTTAAGACATTCCAGAAAGGGGAATAAGACATTGCCCACATCCCTCAACGGAATTACGATCGTATTTTAGATTTCTCCTTTCAATAGTTTTGACTGTAGCCATATCAAGTACTGGAATGTAGTAACGTTACCAGACATATCAATAGAAATGATTTGACCTGGGTTGAATATGGCAAATCACTTTTTGGAAAACATAGATCTAATCACAGAAGTTTCTGACAACAATCCTGATTTCGATTAATACTCATCATTAAGCAGAAGGTGCAAACACTTCTCTTGAAATGTTTCTATTTTGTTCCACTGAACGTCCACGTACAAAATTGAGAGGCATGAAAAATCCAGCTACTTATTATAACATTGAATTTACATTGCCATTACAACAATTCATGTCGAGAAACATATTTGTATCTTCTGCCTGATGACGAATATTTAATATTAAAAATGAGGTTAGATTTCTAAAACCTCTTTGAGTAGAACTATCTTTTATATAAGAAGCATCGCATTGCCTACTCGCATTCTTTTCCAAACACAATCGCAACAATCAATCGTCAACTGCTATGGACAATATTTTTCTTCCTTATATCTCTCTCCATCACTCACACTAATGAACACAATTTTTGTTCCTTATATCTCTCTTCATCACTCAATCTCACAATTTTTGTTTCTTATATCTCTCTTCATCACTCACTCTCACCTAAACTAATGTACACAATTTTTGTTCCTTGTATCTCTCTCCATCATTCACTCACACTAATGAACACAACTTTTGTTCCTTATATCTTTCACCATCACTCACTCACACTAATGAACACAACCTTTGTTCTTTATATCTCTCTCCATCACTCACAATAATGAACACAATTTTTGTTCCTTGTATCTCTCTCCATCATTCTAATGAACACAATTTTTGTTCCTTATATCTTTCTCCATCACTCACTCACACTAATGAACACAACTTTTGTTCCTTATATCTCTCTCCATCACTCACACTAATGAACACAATTTTTGTTCCTTATATCTCTCTCCATCACACGACTCAATCTCACCCACACTAACGAAGACAATTTTTCTTCCCTATCTCTCTCCATCACTCATTCACTCTCACTTAAACTAATGAACACAATTTTTGTTCCTTATCTCTCTCTCTCTCTCCTCTCTCTCTCTCTCTCTCTCTCTCTCTCTCTCTCTCTCCTCTCACGCCTTCTCCTTGCCTGACTGTCTATACATGTCTATCAATGAAATAATGAATATCAGTTTATCTACCCATCAATTACTGTATCTATCAATCACTCTATCTGTCTATTTATCACTCACTCAATCAATCACGTCGTATACATCTATCTCTATCACATTCATTCAGTCTCAAACTTTCTCTCTCCCCCTCTCGTTTTCATTTTCAATCGTTGCTCCATCCATTTACGTACACGCCTTATTCAAACGGTTTGTCATTATTGACAATCTAAAATACGAAAAAGATAGATTTATCTTAAAGGTTACAACAAAACGCTATTTTTGGGCAAGAAGATGTTTAGTATTTGCGAGTTATAAAAATTAAAAAAAGCATACAACGCTATCAATAATTTGTTCTGATATTTCAAACTGTATTCGTGCGAGGTACGACATAAAAATTTGCTACGTTCAATATAATATATAATTAAGTTCAATTTTAATTTTTGCACAGCAAGCCGCTAGTATCCCAAGGAATTTATATTCTGCGAATAAATGAAAATATTAACTATTCTGCCAGTTTTTTAAACATTTCAAGTGAAATTTGTACATGAATTTAGTACCATTTGATTGACTGGCGAAGTTTAGAATTCCATGGTAGGAAATGCGGAATGCCCGAATCTAAAAATATTATGTGTCACATTTTGAGAACAGTGTGTAACGCTAGTTTAATCGAAAACCTTATCAACTGTGAAATTATAGAACTTATTTATCATCTTATCCCTTTGTCTACAACCTTCTGGATTGCTCACGTTTAGCCTTAAGCTACAAAGAATATAAAACGATTGTATAATGTGTGGATTAACTTGTTTACAGTTGTACAAGGTAAAAAAAAATAAAAATTGTCAACTTGTATTGTTTGTACGTAATTTAGGAACAGGTTATTAATTTAGAATGTGATCGTCAATTTGAATAATGTTCAAGACCTTTGATCAAGTATAATTTTGTCGAACAAATTATAATCTTGCTTTATTGGAAACCTATTCTGTACAGAGAGATTATTATACTTTGTCATAATTTGATCGTCCTTGATCACAGTCCTGTATATTTTAGACGCTCTCAGGAAAACACCTCAATTTTCCACATTTCCACCAATGTTGATTGAAAAGGTATTTTTTTAGAATCAGTGTTTGGGTAACATGTTACGAAAATGTTTCTTTGAAAGTAGGAAATTGATTGCTGAGCAGGACGGGCCTACGACAAATAACTAGTCCAGCTGCAAAACTTTCGCGTGTTTTTTCAGTATTTGGTGTTTGGTTGATGTTTTAATTAATTTATTTCTATGCACTAAGAGTGTTCGAAAGATTCACATTTTTTCTTTCTGCCAAATATCCATTTTTATTTCTTGATAGGCCAAAATTAATGGATTTTTATAATGAGAGTTAAATTAACTAAGGATTTTTTTTAAAAGCTTTAACGGGATTGTTTGAAGCAACTGACCTCTTTAAAGCAGTTAAAACTATATGGGCTCTACTTTATTACATCTACTACAAAAAAAAAGTCTTGTTATGAAATTAAGTTGGTAATAAACATTATCTTGACGTTTGTAAGGATCAATAAAGGGTAAAGATAAGGCCTTTTTTTAGCCAGGCGATGTTATTTCATTATCCTTTATTCCTTAGTAACGCCCTGAGTTAATTTTATTCGTTCGCAGTCACTTTGCTTTTTAAATCCATCAAACAGACCTTATCATCCCCGTGGTCGGGCATTTCGAAACGGCATTGTCCTGTCTCACCCTGCTTATATACCAAACCCATCACTGCCGTTGGATGTGCTTAGAGGTGTTTTTAACTTCAATGGTTTATGGTTAACATTATGAATAATGAACTTGAACTTTCAAAAGGGTTATTACGGAAAAAGTGTTCTTTTGGATTGGAACGTTCATCAGATCATATCGTCCCTGATCATTTTACATCATAAATCCAACGCTAGTTTTTTACGTTTTGTACTAAATCGTGTTATAAAATT
Organism: Cimex lectularius; assembly: GCF_000648675.2. Taxonomy (NCBI): domain Eukaryota; kingdom Metazoa; phylum Arthropoda; class Insecta; order Hemiptera; family Cimicidae; genus Cimex; species Cimex lectularius. The sequence continues at coordinate 271,671 of NW_019392929.1, read as the reverse complement.
TCTTTTTTGTTATCTGAGAATGCTCAACAGTGCGAGATAAAGGCACGCAGGGAAGCAAACAACTTGCGAAAATCATAGAGATTTTTTTCCATTTTGCCGAATGGAGTGAAGGACCGGGGTCGTTTTGAATTTGTGAACATTTCCTTTTCCTTCTGAAGGGGTAAAAATGCGCGAACATAGTATCGATCTTGAGCTGGATGGACGACGGGGGCAAATTGCTTTTAAATAGCAAGGGTGAGAGAGAGGACCTTCATTGTAATTCCGGCAAGTCTTGAAAAGACGATTGCTTCTTTATTTATTTTTTTTTTTACATTTTAATACTAATTTCGTCAACAATTAGTGTAACCATACCGAAGCCAGGGGGCAAACGAGAATTCGTTTAAAATTGTCATGTCTTTTGTTCAAAATGGGCAAACATTCGAAATATTGATCTTTTCAACAAACGTTTATCATACGTGAAACCAACATAAATGAGTAAACTAGGCAAATTTGTCTTTATTATCTCAGGATAACCATACTGGACGTTAATGTTAATTTGTTCTAATAATTGAAAGTCGTTTCTAACATTACGTGCCAAAAAAAAAATCAGGCTATGTCTCAGGGGTAGCACTAACACATTTTTGCATTTACTAAAAGAGACTTTGAATTAATGTGAAAAATGATAACATAAAAAGCAAATCGAAGTCACGATAGCTCAAGTTGTAAAGTAGCGGCGTATTTAGCCGAAGGGCGTGGGTTCGAATCCCGCTCATGACGATGACTTTTATCTCAACCAAGACCTTTCACAAATATTAATTAATTGAAAAATGTTAATTGGTCAATCGGACCACGAACTGTAAAGGATATAATAAAAAGCAAAATAAATGCTACGGTGGTAACATTTAAAACAAAGAATTTAACAACGTACTATTTTCAGGAAAAGATTTATTCAAAATAATTTATTGGATATAAGTAAATTTTACCAATGATTACTATGGACATTACTCGTCGGCCTTCCAAGCTGAAATACATGCAATTAACGCTTATGTCTTACAAAATCTTAAAAAAAGGTTACACTGACCAAAAATATCCTCATAAGATCGGAAAGCCAAGGAGCCAACCACTAGCATGTTAAAAATCGCATAAAAATTAGTCAGTGAATACATCCAAAATCTCCAAAACGTTGAGAAACACGCCAACAAGGAATCTTGGGTAACAAGACAAAATAGAATTTCGAACGAAAAGATAGACATACTGGCCATCGGCAAGACCATAAATAAGCCATGGGATAAGAAAAACAAATATAGACTCCATTATCAAAGAACGGATGCAAAAAAGACAAAATGAGAAGCGGATAACCTTTGGTGTTAGTGTAATAAGCTTATGTGAAACAACCTTCACCATGGCAAATTAACTGCTTCATTGGAGAGGGCTAAACTCAGAGGAGCGATAGGACTAATCTACCGGTCACTGGCATCTCAGAAGAATCTACATAACATGGGTATATTGAATGATGATCTCATTTGTAGGCTATGCAGAATAAGAAGAAACTGCCGCGCATATTAATTTCTAATATGAAGCAACTGCTCAATGGAGACATAACCTGGCATACAAAGATAACCCAGGGAAAGGAATTGTAGCCAACTACAGTCACTGACCTAATATTCCTCAGGAGGAATAGAGTCGACTGCACTGAGCTAAAGAAAGGTACATTAAACCTTTCAACCGTTCATCATCAACATCATCCTTCCCAGTTTGTTGTGTTGGGGTTGGCCTAGATTTAGAATTATTATGTGTTCGTAGCTTTTATAAATATTTTGAAAATATAAATGGTTAAAAATAGTTGGTTGATAAAAAGAAGGCAAATTTCACGAAAAATGGAATGGGTTAATATTCGAATGAAACCATTCTTGCCTAAGGTCTAAATGAGATATTTTCTTACTAATTCTATCCATATTTTTCCCCTAATTTTTTATTACAATCTGCAATTTATGATTACTATATGTAATTTGATGAACATAGATATATTTACAACTATTTACATTGTGGGGAACAAATAATCAATATTATTCTCCCACTTTTGGAGGGCGTCGATGGCGGCAACGGTTTAGGCGAAGACTGTAAGGTAAAGGTCCCGGGTTCGGATCCAGCGATCAACTGCATTCGAACACGACATACTAACAAATGGGCGTTTTTTCAACAATGCCGGCACCCCGAGGGTTGATATAACCTCTACTGTTGCGAACCCTCGTAAAAAAAATATATTTAAAAAAATTCTCCCACTTCACAGAATAAACTTCGATGCCTACTCCTCAGAAAGTAGGTCGCGGCCCAATTTCCTCTTAAAAGCTTTATAGTATTGTGGGGATGGGATGCCAATGGCTTGGAGAAGACTATTGGCGTGATGAGAAAGATTGCTGTGGAACAATGGAATGGAATTTTAAGATCGTTGTTGAGGGGAGTATTGGATTCATAATACGGAGCATTTATAAGGGGTCTGAGAATATTAGATTGAAAGGATTGGAGGAGTTGGATATTGGAAGGTATAGAGGTTCCCCACAAATCCATGTCCAAATCGGTTGTAATAGCGTTTAGTAAATTGTATGTTGGTTTTTCGTATACAGCTTGGATTGTCGACATATAAGGTTGGAGAATAGACTATGGCGTCTGTTTAGGTCTTATCGTTTCAATCGTATGTGCTGGTTCTGCGTCTCCCGCGGCCAGAGAGCAGTATTCGGTGTAATCTGATCCTTGTCGGACTCGAAAAAAACCTGCCTGTTACAGAAAAGCGGAGGAAAAAGTAGAAGTTATTTGGAATGATACGCATTATTTTGTTCAGGAGACCCTTGTGCCATATACGGTCAATCTATTCACATTAAATGACAACTTAAATTTATTAATGAACATTTCGTAGCCTTGATATAACGGCATTAGGTTTGGCAGTAAGATGTTTTGTCTTCGATAACCCTAGTTTACATATTCTCGTAGAAACTATAATCAAGCTACTATAATGAACATACTTAACGACATAAATGAGTAATTCCCTAATTTCGTGGTCCGCTTGACCAATTAATATATAACAATTAATTAAGGTTTTAGTTGAGATAAAAAAGTCAATGGCACGAGCGGGATTCGAACCCATGATCTTCGGCTTGATACGCCGCTGCTCTACCACTTGAGCTATCGTAACTTCGATCCACTCGGACACTAACTTCCCATCTCAACCCCACCTTTTGAATTTTCCCTCCTTTTAGTCATTTTTCAAATGTCGTGTAACGCAATAAATGAGTAATTTATTTTTTTTAATTAATTTTTTTTTTAAACCAATGCCCTATTTTTAAAATGATAAAATTTGTATTCACGAGTACACCCACTGGACGAGAAAAATATAGTTTGCAAAGATAATCAAAAATGCTTTCGCACGTAGGCAAATCGTGAGTTTTTAACACAACCGGCCATTAAAACCGGCCACAGTCACGCTCACACATGAAAAATACTCGATTTTTCAAGGGACTATTCATAAGGAAATTCTACGACGCAAGGACGAAATTTTAGAGTTAGTTACATGTTTTTACCCTTCTGCTTATATCCCAGACCCATCATTAACGTTGGATGTGCTAAGAGGTGTATTTAACTTCAATTGTTTTAACAAAAGTCTGAACTTAAAATATATCGATTGGGAATGGGATTTGTAATATGGTCGTTTCCGACCATCCTGGTGGTCGGCTTTTCGAAACGGCATTGTCCCTGCTTATAAACCATACCCATAACTAATGTTAGATGTGCTTAGCGGTGTATTTAACTTCGAATGTTTCAACAAAAGTCTGAACGTAAAATATATAGATTGGGAAAGAGATTGTAATATGGATGTTTCCGATCATCCCGGTGGTCCGCATACATACCTGCTTATATACAAAACCCCTCCCTCACTGACGTTGGATGTGGTTAGAATGTTTTTAACTTTCATGGTTTTAACAAAAGTCCGAACATAAAATATATTGGGAAAGAGATAATAATATGGTCGTATTCACTGTTTTCAAGTAGGAGAAGAACTCCAAGAAGTAAAAATCTCTGACATAGTGATACAGAATTTTGTTTGTTTTCATTATTTTAATAAGCGTAAATTTATCAGCATAAGGACACATAATCCGTTTAACAATCTTACTGATTATCAGTGGCAATTTTCCGTCAAAACAGACTTCGGGGTTAATTAATCAGACGGCAATTAAACGTCCTCTTTTCATCTCCACCTTTGTCGAATCAACCTCACAGCCGTATTAATGTATTATCGATTATATTTTTCCGATCGTGTATGGCTTGGTGTATGGGTTCACACTGCTAAGCTCTACTTTAATGCGACTTTCTGCGTATTCGACAAAGGGCAACAGACCATGAAAAGCAGCGTCACTATACGGACACAGGGATGAGTTACGATCATTTAGGCAACAAAAGCTCACAGACCATCTCTCTACCCGACCGAATGCCAATTGTTTCCTCGTCCCGTCTATGATTAATAATCAACATATGAATACAAAGAGTAGAATAATAAATGTAAATCGGAATTGTTTTTTATAGTTGAATACCACTTAAAGAGACAATATGAATATGGTGTCGTTTGATTTTTTCACACGTACAGATATGATTTTAATTCAACATTTGTCTATTCTTCGTTAGAAGAAAAAACTCATAGACAAAAATTATGGTCAGAAATGTAAAGTAATAACATCCTTAGATGACCGCTGTTAGGGTTAACAGGAGATATATTTTTCTTGTCTGTTGTGTTAGGTAGAGGTGTATTTTAAGTCCTATCATTTTCTTACTTTGTAGTGATGTCCTCTCTCTGCACTTGAAGGTGGTATTCGGGATGGCAACACTAAAGTTAAAGAATTTCTACATTCTGATTATATCTTTCAATTAAGTAATGTTTTTATGTAAGGTTTTGTTGAAATGAAAACGCTAGTGTCACGAGCGGGATTCGAACCCACAACCTTCGGCTCAATACGCCGCTGCTCTACCACTTTAGCTATCGTGACTTCGATACACTCCGACACCAACTCTCCATCTCAACCTACAACCTTTCGAATTTCCCCTCCTTTTTGCCACTTGTCAAATGTCGTGTAATCAGGGGGGAGTTGGTGTCCGAGTTCTTAGAAGGGATCACCTGTTGGTACTGTCAAACTACAAATATGTAAGATTAACACTCCTAGTGGCAGAAAAGATTGTAGCTAGGTAGGATTTAACAGAATTCAAGAAGTTCTATGGCCTCATTTCTTTAACTAAAACTTTAAAGTTTAATGTTGCATATAGAAATGTACAGACCTATTGATGCACTCTGAGACCTCACTGTTAATATGACCTTAAAGTCGCTGGTTCTCTATTGCAGAAAATTCGGCCCTTATTATAATTGAAAGCAATAGCAACTCTTCTCAACCTACAACTTTTACAAATATCCCTCTTTTTGCCATATATTCAAAAAGTTGTTGGTTGAGATGATGAGTTGGTGCCCCGGGGGACCGAACTCACGATGTCTCAAGCGGTTTGAGCATATTGACCCAAAGGTCCGTGGGTTCGACTCCAGCTCATGACAATTTTTCATCTCTACCACACTTTACATAAAAATTATAAATGAGCTTAAATCATTACTTTGGTTAAATAGAACCAACTAAAAAAACCTATGGATTAATATAAATATATATTTTACATGTAGCATCAACGAAACATGTGGTATAGTCTACAGCTAATTTCTCAGCAATGCGGTCCAGTGGGTTAGCAACTCATTAACTGAGTGTTCGTATTATAAATTGACCTATTCAAGAAACCGAACAAGAAAAATGAATCGACCAATTTTACCGTTTCAATTACGTTTGTCTTGTCTACCCCCCTTTTAAGGTTTTCGTTCTATATTCAATTCTCAGCTTCCCACCTGAGTTAGAGCAGACTTGGTGAAAATGACACGAGACCTAATTGGCCGTGTTTTGTAATCCTTTTAGGTGAGGGCGTCGCGTGATTGCACCCTTTTACACCCAATTATTGTTTATCTCGGGGAATTAACCCAATTCAAAGGAAAACCCAATTTTCTTTCTAGTGTCAAATATTGTTTATTAATAGAAATTAATTCAAACAAGTTTATGAGAAAAAAAATAAACTTCCAATTAAATAGGTCATATTGTACTTGTACAATATGTCATGACCATATCAATCAATATCAGTACAATCCAATGAAAATAAAAGGGTTGGCAGGAATTCGATAAACATGTATAATTTTAATACATTTTATAAACCAACGACAAGAAATACAAATAAATAGGCATGATGCAAAGAAGATTTATGTATGGAAGACTTAGGTTTGTGACCGATCAAATACGTCCGTATCAATTGACGAGTTTATTTTTCAAATGGTTTAAAATTTACCCCTTCATTCACGCTAATAAGTACATTCATACTGACTAGACAATTTCATACTGTACAAATAAAATTTTGGTTGCCGTCGGGACTTTTTGTCCTTGTCTCGCCCACAATTATCTACACTAATATTATAAAGGTAGAAAGTTGCTTGGTATGTAAGAAAATCTAAGGGTTCGATATTAATCAATTTTTTTATTATACACATATAGAACTAACCTAGATCGGTCGGTCCTTGGGGTATTGTATATACATACACTCATACATTCTATATTCCGCCACAAGCCCGTCGACACATGCATTCACTAATCACGGTAATAAATACATTCAGTTTTAGAAACATCGTCCACTTTTTTACTTACGAACACTCTGGATCAAGGTATGATCTTGAAGAAGAAAGCAAATTTAGATGCTACTGCAACGCTTTCGACCTATTTTACGGTTATCATCAGGACAAAACATTAAATATGTTTACAGATTGACATATTTATGTTTTTCAGGCGTTCTTAAAATTTCCTTGAAGAACGACATTGCCAAGGACTGTTCATAAATACATTTATTCAGGACATTAAAATAATTTAGTTTGGTGGGTGTTTGGGATACTCCTAATTCGCCCCAAACTTACCCATTCACTCAAACACTCAAGCTAATAAATACATAATGGAAAAACCATGTGTGCAAAGCCATCAAATCGCCATGTATTTATCCGCTTCAATCCAATCAAATTTGTTTGTGCCATCCACATAACCGCTATTTTCAGAGACTTGTTGGATCAATTAATAATACTGCCGTGCCTGTCAGGAAACAACCCTTTCCTTCTATATTCCAGTAAAATCTTTAGTTCCCCCCCCCCAGGAAGTATCCTTGGCCCGATCCTATTTACAATATACATTCCTTCCCCGAACACAATTGACGGCGATACGACTTGTCACGCCGACCCATCCGTTGTAAGCTCCGAACTGAAAAATCACCTCAGCTATTACTATATTGGTACCGCAAATGGAACATCGAAGTGTTTATTGAGTTTTATAATGAAAACGCCCAGCAATGACCAATTTAACTGTGTCAACTTTTAAGCAAATTTATAATAAAATGTTTGATATTTTGGTCATATTACATTGTGAATTCATGATGATCAACAGAAAAAACAAAGATCAACCAAGAAATTGGAGATTGATACTTTTTTCGATATATATATATATATATATATATATATATATATAAGAAAGAAGTTGTTTTATTTGATGATGATCATCAGAAGTAAATGATACGACGAAAGATACAACTAAGGATACAACGAAAAAAATAATCCTTTTTTTTCCTTGACGACATTATCTTATTTTATAGGTTTATTTTATTATTCTTGTATAATAACAGAACATTTTTGGAAAGATAATTCGGTATGAAATTTACTAAAAAAGTTGATGAGAGACTGATAAATATGGCTGATTATGTTGCCAGTTTACGTTTACAACCCACAACGTACGACTTGTTTCTGACCACGTTCAATAAAAACATAATCAAAAGGTTGATGTTCAGATTGCATGAGATGTGAATCAATATTTCACTTAATAATGAATATTATAACAATGAAAGATTAAAACACAAAAGATTGTAACGCATGTCGTGAACGTGGACAACCTTTTCCTCTGAAGCGTTGGTTTGTATTAATTTTTATTTGTCACAATATATAAAATAAAGAAGATTCGTATGGAACTGACAACAAAATGAAATTGAATGTTTGTTGCTATTAGATTCATGTTTTAACAAGTAAAAAAATGAGCAAGTACTTTCCATTTTGAACTTTTTCATGTTTAAACCCGGCTTTTGTCAATTACATCGTCAGTTACAAATAATAAATATAATTTGTGTCTGGTTTTGGTTTCCAGATATCAGTCGTGCTTTAAATAGAATGAATCATTTCGCCATATTATTTGTTCGGGAGTTGAAAGCTTTCTTCCACCGTATTTGCGCCCATCATTCCAATTCGATTTTCATGCATGAGGACTGAAGCCGGTGAACATGGTTTTCTCAATCCCGTCCTCGAGAGAGTCGCGCTGGAGGATAAATCGGATTATGTTTAACATACGAGAAAAAAATTCTCAGGCCTAGATTGACTGGAAAAAAACAGCGGATTTATCATAGTGACAATGAGACGATGTACCGACAAAAGGCGCATTTCAAACCAATCCCATGTGAGATTCAACTTAATTAAATGGCTTATTTACCAATAAAACACCTGCCCTTGGGCGTAGGATCGATTCAAATTATACAAACCAGAGGCCAGTTTGGCCTTCGAGACAATCACGAGCATCTCTCTTTAGCAATAATCGGTCATGGGAACCTGTGGAATTATATTGTTAGTTTCGCCCACAGATTGAAAATTAATTTTCTTCCGGAATATTAGTTCATCTGGACAGTGCCTAATGCTATTCTGGATTTTATGAGAGTTTCAATTAAGGGATGGATTTTTTTTATATACGAGGGTATTTCAACTACAAGGTTATATGAACCCTCGGGGTGCCGATATTTTTGAAAAAATCCCATTTGTAAATATCAAGCGGCCCTGCATTCGAACCCGGTTACCGGTTTACCTTACAGTAATGAGCGCCTTTGCGTTGCGGCCACCGTCGTCCTACATAGAAATCATTAAATCTCTAAAAACTAAAACAAAAAAAATCGATTTATTTTTAATACCTAGTCTTCAAAATGTCGCCCTTCATTATGTACTTTTTGAAGTTGCTAAATGCCTAGGATTAAAATTATTTCTAGCAACAAAATACACCTATTATATTAGCTAAAGCGATCACTCAGTCATCGTGTACATATCAATAAACTCATGAACATTTTTTATCTATTTAGAAAATAATACCGTTAATATTTGTCTTTCAATTAATGTTTTGACCACAAGATCTAGTATATTTATAAGTAGGTTGTTTTTGGGCCGACAAATAACTGAGGTTTTTCTGGAGTTTCATGAGTATTTTGTTTTAAACTGCAGTCATTTGAGCGTCTCGATCTGGTTACTGCCTCTCTGTTTTTATATGTATAGAACGATATTCTACAATGCTAGATTCTCGTTTATACCTCAGGGTGTCAAGTGAGGAATAGACACATCGTCAGCCGGTATAAACATACAAGTGTGGTCAGATCCACTCTCCAAGAGTACTCGAAATTCCTCGGGGCATGGAGGAGAGATTACACTCTCGTTAATAACTTACTTTTACTCTCCAGGGGTCACACATTCATCCAGAGTACTTAAAAGTTAGAGTTAAACAACCGCTTCTTCCTTTCACGCTAATAAATTACATTCATTAAACATAATATCCAAACAAACATAGATGTCTGGTCACATTCATCGCGGCGTGGTAGGACCCACTCAATTCGCGCTAATAAGTGACTTCTCTCCAGGAGTCACACAATCATCCCACAGTACTCATATTCCTCGGGGGCTGAACAACCGATTCCTTTCGCGCTAATAAATTATATTCATTCCAATAATAAGCATACACACAGCACCCGAGACAAGCATAAAAGTGTGGTCACATGCACTTCCCCGAGACCCAAAATTCATACGGCGTCGTAGAACACGAAAGAAAAAAAAATCTTTCTGAAATATTTTAAAAAACCGACCGTGATTGCTGAACTATGTTTATTTGCCTAAATTACTGTATATCGTTAAAATTGTAAGAACATGAAAACCTAAACCAATAACGAGAATTCCTTAGGACATGATTAATACAGATAATTGTTTGTCATTCTTTTTAAAAACGTAATTCCTACTCATAGTTAGTTGTTTCGGATTTCAGGCTTTTGCATTTTTGCATGCATCTTTTTAAAAAGATTGAAAAACACTCACACTCCACCGTTTTTTATTTCTATTGTTTGTCATTGTTTTATATATACAGTTTTTTAAAGTAGAACTATCAATATTAAGAAAAAATCTCGCAACATTCAAACAAGTTAATCGAAAAACTCGGAACATTATGTTAAACATGGGGTCTACATGATACGTTCAAATTCTAGGATAGATTAGAACCAGATAAGAGACAGCGCAACATTAATAAAAAGGGAAAACAACCAGAGAAAACGAATATCGAATAAATTCTTGACCTGGGGCCAAGGGAACGTATAAATAATACAACCCCGTTTCAGGAAAAATTCGGATCCCAGCTCGGGCGGCCTTTGTTGTAATTGTCTGGCCTTTGGACGATCTGGAAATTGTAGGATCGCGATATCTGTCGCGAACGCCTGTCGGGAGGAAAAGTAGATAAGTAAGTTGTCAAACATATCACCAGATAACGTCAAACTCCGCCTCCATCTCGCTGGTTTTGCAGCACTTTCGAGTGCGACAGAGTTGACACAAGCACAAACTCACGTGACCGAGATTAATATATCAGTGAAAATGGTTTGAACTCGAACTTATGGAGGAAGGAATGTTAAAAATGCACAATTTCAAGACAAATTGGAGGGTCAAACCTACCGATGAATATTATTTCCAAAATGTATATTTAGGGCCACATGCATTATGTGTATGTAAAAATTAAGTGTATAATGTAAAGCAAAATATGATAAAGGTCTTCTATGTACTGAATTGAGAATTTTAAGCTTACAAAACATAATCTCACATAGCGAACTTTTTACAATAACTACATGTTATTGGATCTACACAACTCAATAATCCGAGGTAAACCACTTTGAATAACTAAAACGGAATAATTTGAAATTAATAGAAAACTTTCTTATTGTATGACCTAATCTGACTAGGCATTTTAGATTGTGAGCCGTAATAAAAGGTTCAGCCTACAACCTCCCATACACTTGCCAAAATATGTTTAATATCAATTTGTTTATGTATGTTTAAGAGCAAATTCCTAACTTCTAGTAATAGTAATTTGTACAAAATGTACCTTTAAATTTATATANAGCATGCAATTCTATTGCATCCCCTTTGATATTTAATTTGTACCTGCTGTATTTGTACCTGATATTTTATCACAACAGTACTCATCTAATATATATATTTAAATGTTTGAGGATGGCCTTATAAAGCCAAAAACTCAGCAAGTACTCAATGTTTTCGTTTTTTGCTGGAGGTAGCTTGGATAGGATTCGAATTAGAGAACTGCCCAGGTAGTGCTGATGGTATCTGAGGTGTGCAAATGTCGGCAGTATAAGTGATATAAGGAATGGGACCAAGTCGATCCCTTGTGGGAATCCGGCTTGGATAGGTCTAATTTCCGAGAATTATTTGACACACCTCACTCTGAAGTACCTGTCTGTTAGATAGGATTTCTGGATGAGATAAGAAGAAGTGGGTAATACTCGCTTAAGATTTTTTTTTTTTTTTTTTGCGAGGGTTCGGAACAGCAGAGGTGGTCATATAAACCCAGCGAGGGTGCCGTTGTTTTTGAAAAGAAGCCCATGTATAAGTATGTCGGGTTCGAATGCAGGGCCGCTGGATTCGAACCCGGGACCTTTACCTTACAGTGATGATCACCGTGTCAACGTCTAAACCGTTGCCCCTATTACTTAAGTTTATTAAGCATGCCCGAGTGCCAGACAGTAACAAAAGTCCTATTCCTAAAGGAACGCACCCAAGCCTCCTTGTCCTCTAAAGCAGAGAAGATGGTGTCGACAACTCTCGCTGGATTGTACAGCCGAATTGATGAGAAGGAATGATTTTATGAATCTCTAGGATCTAAGACAATAAAAAGAGTATTTTGAGGATTTTGGTCGTTTTAGGAAGAAGGCTTATGGGTCTGTAAAGGATAAGTAGTTGGGAGGTTTGTCAGCATTAGGAATGAGAATGACGATGTAATATTTCCATAAGGGAGGATAGTGGGTGGTTCGTAAAATGGCACTATATATACTGTAGTTAAGAAAACTATGGATTCTTGTGATAGGTTTCGCAGTAATTGGAGGTAACTAGATCATGCCCCGGGGATTTGTGAATGTGGTGTTCAGAAGGAAGAAAAGGTTTAAGGGAGATAAAAAGGAAGTGGCATATTAATATTATTATAAGAATCCTGATTAAACGACATCTGAAAATTGGCAAAAAGGAGAGAAAATTCCAAAGGTAGATTGAGGTGGGAAGTTGGTGTCGAGTAGATCGAAGTCAACATAGTTCAAGTGGTCGAGCAGTGGTGAATTTAGCCGAAGGTCGTGGGTTCGAATCCCGCTCGTGACACTAACTTTTTCATTTCAACCAATACTTTACATAAAGATTGATTAATTGAAAAGAAGTTATTTGATCAATCGGTCCACGAAATATAATGTATTATAAGGCTTGTGAGTGAGGGGCATCAGGCAAGTAATCGTAGTTTGCTTTTTTTTCATACCATGACCAGAAACCAGATCTTCAAATCACTTATAAAACAAGGAGATTGGTGCAGTTCTATCATAAAAACCAATCCTTTCAGATTTCCTTTATCGGTTCTGGTACGAAAAATCGTACGGATCAGGGCGATTCATCCGGTTTGAAGTTAAGCAGGCTTGCCGAAAGCTTCTTTTCACTTCGGATAACTTTTCACCTTTCGAAGGGAAGCCGTCGAGCAAACGGACGGATATGGTGTAAAGAGCGCGGCAAATTTCACTCAGATTTACTGCCACGCCCGGGAGGGAGTAACTAACGGTTATAGCAGGATGTGGGAAAGGTTGAGTCCCCCCATAACCGCGGGTTGGTAATCCATTCGCGCGACCTGACCCAGACGACAGAAAAATTGGCTTAATGACTTTGTCCCAATAATGACCATTTTTCCTATCGACAATCGACTAACTGATAGAATTAAACGGCTTCAAAATCCCATCTCGAATACGAACACCGTAAAACTTAAAAATAAAAGTTTCTTGTAACATCGTTGAAAATGGCGATTAAACAAACGATGATGTTATTGAATGAAGAACATTAGCGAGCATAAAAGAAAAACATAACTGATAATGCTTTTCAGCGGTTTAAATTGAAAAATATCTTTCTCCTCCGCGACTTCAATTTTTTCCCATATGATTTCCCTAAAATAAGGTAGGATAAGTTTCTAAAAGAAATATCCTCAATATACCACAACTTGGCTTCTAAAACTGATAAAATTTAACCTAGAAACTGGAATGTGTTTTGATTTTCAGGAGCTTGACTGTCACTGATTTTGACAAGCACAGCATCGGTATCATAGAATTTGAATTCTGAAGCAAGTTTTCATATTTTTTTCTTAATCTCAATTTTAATGTTGGGCGAGGTGTGACACTTATTGATGATGGAAGTTCCATAAATATTCCATAAAACTCTGCGAGACGTCATTACACGTTTTCGAGAAACCTTACCATAGAAGGCCCAGTACTGGACGCTCTAGGGTAACATAACCACAGGATGTCCGTCTTTGACTTTGAGAATTTTGCAACAGGCACTTCACTGATGTTCAAGCGATTCATCACCTCCAGGAAGTTTGATGAGTCCAAATTCTGAACGCACTACTCGAAGAAGATGAATTGAGTATGGATTTATGACTCTTCGCCCTGTAAGAGGACCAGAATTGACTAGAGCACACAGACTTGCACGTCTCCCATTTGCTCGAGAACACAGCCATTGGTCTTTGGACGATTGGTCTGATGTGCTTTTTACAGATGAGTGTAAATTTGATCTCCAGGTGGACGTCAAAGAGTATGGAGAAGGCAAAATGAAAGGTACGAGGCGTATAATTTTCCCCAGAGCCAAGTTTTTCAACTTAGCTCAGTGATGGTGTGGACGGGAATTTCAATAGTGAGTCGCACAGAGTTTGTTGTTGTTCGTGGAGGGTGGGTCTTTGACGGCCACTCGCTAGGTGAAATTTTGGAACAGTATGAGTTTCCGATCTTCGATGAAATCAGCGACAATCTTATTCTAATGCATGAAAATGTCCGTCGTCCATATGTCGCTCGCATGGTTCAAAAGTACCTTCAATAGCATACATCAGGGTCTTAGCTTGATCAGCCCGTTCTCCAGACGAGAACCCCATCGAACCTAGGATAACCACCAAAGACGAATAAGAGCACGTTCTGATACACTCCATCTTGAAAGGTCTCTTCGTTAAAATGGGCTAACCTCCAAAGAGACATTTCCAGACTGGTAGAAAGTATACCGAGGCTTCTTCGAGATATAATAAGGCAAGAGGGGGAAATTTGCGATATCGAAATGTTAATTAAAAAATCTAAAACAAAATTTAACCATTTTTATCTGTCCGTCGTTGTTTTTCTATTTGTTTCTTTCCACTTTAGTTACAAGCTGATAAACCAACGTGTAGAATATATTTGATTAACAACATGTGCGGTATCAATTGAATCAATTTAATCAAAGTCCGTATAAAGCCCAAAGCTCTAAGAGCTCGTTTAATCTTTCCAATAAGTTAGAAGGTGTTTTTCGTATTCAAATACAACAGTAATATAATAGGTTCTCTCGGCTGGCCCGAATTAATTTCCAACCGTCCGTTACACCCTTGTAACAGCTAGCCAAGATTGTTTGCAAAAGGCAGATTAAAGCAAATGGCTGCGTGATATTTCGATCATTACAAAGGGCCCGGTTGTGGGTTTCGTGCCGGGGGGCAATCGTCGATTCCTTTCAAAGGGCATCTCAGAGCTCCTATTCCTAACGAGAAAGAAAAACCGATCTCTGAATATGAAAGGGAAGACCAGAATTTCAGGTAGCCGATAATCTTCAACAGTGAACTATTGGCCGAAATGCGACCCAGTTAGCATGATACCGGCATGTTTGTCTTAATGGAACCGTTTCGGCGAAATTCAATTTCCCTCGATTGCGCCGTGAAGTCTAGTTTTTACTGCGTCACACTTTGTAAACTGCGACTAGGTTGATATACATAATTGGTTGTCTGAATAAAAGCACAAAGTAACAAACAAAATCCACCCTTAAGACTTCCATTGGCAAAATCAACCAAAGTGGTTTTTGGTTAAAAAATCTTCCGCTGTTATTGATATTTTAACTATATTTTGCGATCTATTGGTTCTGAACGGGCAGAATAAACAGTTTATAACAAAAGAAACGAATAACAGATATAAAAAGTACCGAAATTTGCAAAACCGCAAAAACCATAACTGGGGGATTTGTCCCTTTTTGCAATTGTCCACTTTTATCGATATTTTATGTATTTTAATATTATGTTCTAATCGTTTTTAATAGACTGAATATAACTGTTTATAACAAAATAAACGAATAACAGATATAAAAAGAACTGACATTTGCAAAAACCATAACTGGGAGATTTGTCCCTTTTGCAATTTTCCAGTGTTATCGATATTTTATATATATATCGTATAAAATAAAATAAATCGATACTTTATCTCAAAAACCTAACCCAACTCTGGGTTGGTTTTTGTAGTCCAGTTTTCCCTACATTTAAATTGTAATATAGTATATATTCTTTATTTATTTAAGTCGAGAGGTAAAGTATTATTACTAGTACTCTTGTTTATAACTTATAAAAATGTATATACATTAATTGTTTATCAATGTTTTGTTAAATTGTTATCAATATTTTTAGTATATTAAATATATAATCTACTCGTTTGGAATAGGCTGAATAAACAGTTTATAACAAAAGAAAGGAATAACAAATGTAGAAATTACTGAATTTTTCAAAACCGCAAAAACTACAACTGGCAAATTTGCCCCTTTTTGCAATTTTTCACTATTATCGATATTTTATGTATAGTGATTATATGATCTATTAGTTTGGAATAGGCTGAATAAACAGTTTATAAAGAAAGAAACGAATAACAAATATAACAAGTACTGAAATTTGCAAAATCACAAAAACCATAACTGGGGGATTGGTCCCTTTTTGCAATTTTCCATTTTTATCGATATTTTATGCATATTAATTATATGATCTATTCGTTTGGAATAGGCTGTATAAACAGTTTCCAACAAATAAAACTAATAACAAATGTAAAAATTATTGATATTTGCAAAATCGCGAAAGCCTTAACTTGCCACGTTTTGCCATTTTTAACGTTTATCGATATTTTATGTATATTATGTGATCTACTCGTTTCGAATGGGCTGAATAAAGTTACTAATGAAAGAAACGAATATGTTATGTAAAATGCAATAAAATTCTTTTTTTTTTACATGACTTTTTTACATTTATTTGGCAGTTTCGGGAATTTGAACTCATCATCAGTATCTTTTTGTAAACAGACCTGGCCATTAAGCATATCTTTTCAACATACAACCCTACCCGCCAAAAGATTTGACCATTTTCTAAAAAGTCTAAGATAAGTCTATGCAGTTATCATAGAGAAAAATGTCCATTTTCATAATTTTTATCACATTTCTTGGAGCTAAAGGAAAAATTGAATTATTTAGGCATGAAAGAACATAAGGAATTTTTTTAAGGTAAAATTTAATTATTACTAGGAGACATTGTATGTGGGTTGTTAAAGCTGGCAATCGAAACTAAGTAAGATAACGACTGCTTTCGCAGATTTAACAAAAATATCGTGTTTATTTATCTTATCGAGTTGCAAATTGCTTCCGAAAATAGAATAACGAGAGTATAGGTGGACCAACGGTTTGCTCAAACCACATCAACAAACTTCGTTACATAATTTTGACTGTTTGGTTATGTAAATGAAACTCCCGCTGTAATTGTATTAGGGCGCTTCTCAGGGCGAATACAACCTTATATAAAAATGTTAAGTGTACATTTATATTATGCTATTTCTTTTACTATTTATACGATATTACGTGGCGGGGGAAAAATTAAGAAAGCCCAGTTAAGTAATCATTATCACAGTATCACAGTAGTTCTGGAGTATAATTGAAAGTGGGCTCTAAGAACTTTCAGCCAAGTTTACTAAATAACACAAATAACAAATACAGACAGAAATAATAGATAAATAAACCGTAAGGACAGCACTGACTTTATACCTAAGTACTCGAAAATACTCGGGATAATTGGGGTAGCTCCTCCATTCACGCTAATTAATTACATTTACACATCCCACTTCGTTCACACTACCCAGTACACTCCATATCCCTCGAGGTAATTGGGGGAAAACCCATACATTCACGTAAATAAATTACATTTACACCTCATACCGTTCAAAATGCCCTAGAATATTCGATATTCCTCTATGTAATTGGGGGTAAGCCCCTCAATTCACGCTAATAAATTACACTTACACGTCACAGTTCGTTCACACTAGCACAGTATTCTCCACATTCCTCGAGGTAATTGGTGGTAAACCCCTACATTCACGCAAATAAATTACATTTACTCATCACACCGTTCAAAATACCCCAGTGTCACGATTCAGGACACTATGATACTATTACTAGCTGACTATTATACACAACATATAATTAGAATACTGAAGCAGCCGATCTCACCGTGTCTCGGGTGTCTCCTGGGGAGAGCTTACCCTGAAATTCCTGGCCAGTAACCAAAAGGAAAGGACTTCGTAGCATTCAACACCAAGTTTCGGGTGCATATTCTGCAGGGCCAGAAGAATTTCAGAAGGGAGGGGGGTGTCACGACTCAGGATATCTCGCGACACGGTACAGTGAAATCGATATTCCTCCAGGTAATTGGGCGGAAGCCGTGCATTTACGCTAATACATTACATTTTCACATACATTCACACAACCCCCCCCATAGTACTCGATATTCCTCGATGTAATTGGAGGTAAGCCCCTCATTCACGCTAATAAATTACATTCACACATCACACTTCGTTTATACTATCCCAGAATACTCGACATTCCTTGGGGAAATTGGGGTTGGTAAGCACAAAGACATAAAATTGAAAATATTTATGACCTCCACAGATATAGATAGATTGCTTTAGCGATCTGTCTGCTGCCAAATAAGTGCATAAATCATTCGGTATGTAGTGTTTCTATCTTTTCAGACTTAGTACTTTGCAGTCAGTTATTACTACCCCACCGTGATAAGCTCTCCACATAACGGACACCTACACACTACACATTAGGTGTCCGTATGTAATCTTGGTACGACCTATGAGCAACCTGGTAAGTATGACCTTTTCCATTCTAGACTCAGCGCCTCCACACGGCTGGGACATTAAAAATGACATTTGTTGATTTAAAAAAAAATGTTTATAAAATGTTAAGAAATTAAATACATATAGTTTCTTGAAAATGCTAGGGGACCGCTAAAACGTTGAAATACCGTAATGAATATTTTAAGAAACACCTTTAAAAACAGCTACAAAAAATAAATATTTACTTTGGAAATAAATTAATGAAACTACACTCGACTTTTCGCATTTCTTTGCCTCTTTCCCTTTTCACTGAAATCAGCGATGATAAAAGTAAGAGGAATGACCCGAAGCGTGAACAATCCCATTTCACCCTTTTCCAATCTAAAGACGATATTGAATCCCAATTGTCCTTTGGCTTTTTAATTGGATAATCGGTTTAGGAGCCTTGTCCGATAAATGGGATGCGACCTCCTCTCGATTTTTAATGAATCAAAGAATCCTTTTAACGGCGTAGAATCACGGAGGATTGAATTTCGGCCCATTTTGATGTCTAATACCCTTTGGGACCTAAAGTCGAATCAGGCGGATAACGCCTTGTAAAGAAATATTTAATTGCTAATTCAAAATAATGGGATTATGTATGTACAAGTGTCAAGAATGAATAAAGCTGAGAAGCAAATAAAATTACTAAGTAATAACAATATTGATTATCGATACGACGCAACGTAGACAATTCCAACTATCAATTTGAATATGCGAGAAGCATTTTCTGTTCCAATTGTAGTACATAAAAATAAACAATTAATAATAATTCAAGGTTGAATGGGTTAATTTAAAATATCTAACTAAGTTCCTAAAAACTTGGTTGGTACTTTGCCAAAATAAGAGAATTTTACTCACATATCATACATTTTCTTCCAAGTCATAAAATGCTTTCTTAATCGAAAAGGTGTATTCGATCGTATGTTGTAGCATACTTAGGTCAATAAGAAATAGTTTTTTTGACCAGAAAGTCCCTTTTTTAATATTGTTTTGCATTTAACTATTTTTCTTTTATCCTCTAAATGAAACTGGTCCAATGAGATTCCTAGTTTTAGCAGTGCTTCAAATGATTTTTTGAAAGTTGCAAATCAGTGATCTAATCTTGCCTTGATAAACTTGCAACAAGCAATCCGGCCGTCGACAGAGACCGATGCCCAGTGTGATGTGAACAGTATATCATGTACTGGTGAAGTGTGCGAATCTAAATATTATAGATTAAGGTGTGGCCTATCCTCAGACGTAAAGAAAATCTTGATGCATAACACTGACTACCAGCAGAATTTATTGGAATATTTACGACTAGGCTTCGGTGGCCGCAAAGTTTAGGCGTTGACACGGCGCTCATCACTGTAAGGTAAAGGTCCCGGGTTCGAATCCAGCGGCCCTGCATTCGAACCCGACATACTAACAAATGGGCTTTTTTTTCAAAAACACCGGCACCCCGAGGGTTGATATAACCTCTGCTGTTGCGAACCCTCGTAAAAAAAACATATAAAAAAATTGTCCCACTTCACCTCACAGAATAAACTTCAATGCCTACTCCTCAGAAAGTAGGTCGCGGCCCTATTTCCTCTTAGACGTTAGACGCACCCCGAGGGTTTATATGACCTCTCCTAAATTTAAAAAAAAATATTACGACTAGTGAAGGGTACGACTACAATCTGCCCCTTTGCATTATATATTTATATGAATTGTATATTTATTAGCGAGGTGTATGAATTTGTGTGAATGAGAACAGGCCATTCGACAGTATATATATCCAAGTACTTCGACGGTCTGTTTTTTAGGTTTAGTAATTTTTGTATGAACGAGAGGAGTGGTAATCGGCAGAATATTAAGTACCACGGTGGCCCTCTATTTATCTTTTATTTGTATATAGTATAACGTGTGTAGACGAATGAGTGTATTTAGTAGCGTGATTGATGATGGATGCAAGGGTACTTTAAATAAGTACAAGAAATGGTGAGAATGAGAGCAGGCCGTTCGTCGGAATATTTAAGTACGTCGATGGCCTGTTTCTATGATTAGTCCTAAGTTATGACTGAGAGGACTGGTCATCGGCGGAATATCGAGTACCCCGGTGGCCTAGAATTATTCTTAATTTTGTATAACATGACATGTGAGTAGAAGAAAGAGTGTATTTATTAGCGTGTTGTAAGTAGTTATTGGTGAGTGAATATCGATTGTGGTATATGCTAGTATGTGAAGGGTACAGATATGTCCCAGGTCATTGCAACTATAAGTGCCAAATTCAAAAGAGGAAAATGCAGATATGTTAAAAACGCGGACCTAGCTGTTTGCCAGGAAAAAAAGTGCAACAAGCCACCCCCTCATCTTTTATGTCGAATCCTGGTCAAAAACTACTTTTTCAATTAATCTAAAACATCGTCTATCGACCCTCTTTTGCACAAAGAATTTGTTTTTATCGTTATTAAGGTCGGTCAGATTGGTCGACAACGGGAATTATAAAATGCTTCTCCTGAAAAGTATTTTTTACCTTTCGGCGCGCTTTTCGCCAAGGCCCTTCATCCTACTGAACCGCTGGTTTTTGTACATTGTAGAGAACAAACAGGCATACAATTCAAGCGATTTATAGTTTTAAAAAACACCAAGGTGTTGAGAAAGAACGTTTCAGTGTAAACAAAAAGATTCACTATTTTCTACTAAATGTCGATCGACTGCGGCAAGTGGTAGCTCAATTATGTACATATTATGTGACTTTATAATTGCGTAAATGTGGAGATTTGAACTTAATAATATAAATCAAAAATTCAATCAAAAATTCCTGCTTATTTTCTATCAAAAACCGAGTATTATGAGAATAAAAATCAATTTCCTGGCCATCTATTAGTTTATCATGAAAAAATTAATCAATAAACTGCTAATTTAATAGAAGTAGACGAGTTATGGTTTTACGTCCATTGCAACTGAGTATGACATCTACCAAATATTATAAAATAACCAAAATGAGTCAGAATAACCAACTCATAGAGAGAGATTAGTTTAGGTAATTATATACCTAGACATAACACGAAATAAAACAGATGAAAAAATTCCCATTGTCTCCACCACACAATGTTTAAATTAAATAATGCCATGCAATTTTCTCGACCATGCGCAAGTCCAATGAATATTCCGATGGAAGAGTTCCGAGAGAATTTTTACGCTGTCCCCCATGAGATTTTAATGGAAATTTGCAGAATTATGTAGGAGCTTTTAGCCACATTTAAAGAGGGACGGACGTCTTATTATGCAAAATGACTGATTGAAGTCAACAAAAGTTGGAAACGGCCAGTCTCAAGAGTTCTCTGATACACGTTTGTCGTTTTTTAAAATTTGCATTTTGCATTTTAATGAAGCCTATCTAGTGGTTTTATCGTTAAAATAGGTTATGTGAAAATACTGTTAAAAAAAGAAAATGCTTTGGGTTAGTAAATATTTTTTTAAAAATAAACAATGAGAAATTGTAATCGAACCGTTTCTGCGACAATACAATGATTTTTGTAAAATGTAAAAACGTTCCACTGTGTAATACATTTAGAAAAGGTTATTTTTAAAACTTGAAAACAATCCAGCTCAGAGATAGTTCTTACCATTTAATCTTGCACAGGAGGCTTTTTGAGACTTTATTTGAACTATTAATTCTGGAGCATTGGGAGAAGTGATTAATGGATCGAGGGAGCTATAAAACCTGTGAAAAATTACTTTTAACAACTAATTGCGCGCATAAATCACTGCGACCGGCCATTCGACGTAGGATGTTAACACGTCCGCACTATTCACGTGTAGCACACAATTTTAACGTAATAGACAACAGATGTAATTCCTCTTAAATAAGTGCAAATTAATCAACTTGAATTAAAATTTTCTTTAAAAAAATTAAATTAAGAGAAAATAAGCAGTTTGAAACATAGGTTTTGGATTTATACAAGCTCAAATCTGTACAAGTATACACACATGTACAGAGTTGGGTTTAACTGTGTATAGAGTTGAGAGTATTACTTATCGCAGTGCCGCGGCAATTCCAGCTTTTGTCATATACAATAAATCACCAGCAGGTCGCGAGAATCACCCACCTCGGGTGATGGCAGAACTCGGTCTTACTGCTGAAGATAGACTCCAGGGTAAATTGACAGCTAGGTCATTTTAGCTCTCAACGCAATCACTTTCTAGACGAGATAGATTCACACTGTCACTCACTCTTAAATACATTTTTACTTATTTGCGTACCATTCAATCGCTCAGGATAGTGGACTACTCGATATCCCCACATCATTCTTCACACCATATGACAATAGCTCTAATAATAACTAACATGACTGAGGGTCGATGGAGTACGCAATACTCCGCCATTGGCCTCTCACAATACACATTCACCTCGGGTGTTGGTAGTCTGGGGTAAAACCTCGTCTTATCGGTGCTGTCAACAGCTAGTTTAATTCAGCACCCAACGCAATCAGTTGCTAAAACCATTTATACTTTCCATCAGTTTTTGATACGTTCTTTCTTGTTTACATACTATGCACTCACTTTAGGGTGGTGGAGTACACGACATTCCTCCAACACTCTTTACATCTGTTATATAACTAAGTCGAGTCAAGGGCGATGAGTACTCAATATTCCGCCATCGGCCCTCTCACTACACATTCACACTAATAAATACATTCTCTCTTAGGACATAATAGGGACACAAAATTGTATGCAATAAAACTACCCTGTTTCCTCCAAGGATAGGAACAGGGGATCCGTACACACGCTTCCTTGTTCAAGAAGAAGAAGAAGAAAAAATAATTTATTCGGAGGGTGTCCCCTTAGAATAATACATAGGTTAAAGTATGAGTTGTTAACATTTTATCACAAAAATAAATCTTGTCGTGGGGATCAAGTATATCAAAGCTAAACAATAAACTTGTAAAAAATAAAACTCAAAGCGGTTAAACTAATAAAATCAGTTACTCTGAAAATTAACATAGAAAATAATTCGTGGTCCGATTGACCAAATAACTTCTTTTCAATTAATTAATCTTTATGTAAGGTATTGGTTGTGATAAAAAAAGTCAGCGTCACGAGCAGGATTCGAACCCACGACCTTCGGCTAAATACGTCGCTGCTCTACCGCTTGAGCTATCGTGGCTTCGATCCACCCGGACACCAACTTCACATCTCAACCCACCTTTCGAATTTTCCCTCCTTTTTTGCCATTTTTCAAATGTCGTGTAATCTATTCGATTCTCTGTGACAAATGAAGATTTGTTTGTTAGATTTGTTGAGATGGGAAGTTGGTGGTAGAGTAACGGCGTACCTAGCTGAAGGTCGTGGGTTCGAATCCCGCTCGTGACGCTGACTTTTTATCCCATCCAATACCTTACATAAAGATTACTTAATTAAATAGAATATAATAATTACTAAGTAAATTTAAACTGTAATTAACTACTTTTTGAAGGGAGAGGAGGTGCATAGGAGACGTTTAAAAGAGGTAAGAGAAGCGGGTTGGCGGATAGGTAGAGAGAGGCATTTCTAGAATTTTGGTGCTCGGATAAGGAAAGACCGTTTAAAGGTACACGGTGAATGACGAGGAAGGGCGGAAGGGCTAGATCATAGAGAGATGAGCGGGTATTGCAGAGTAGAAAGAGGATTTGATCGGATGGACTGGGTAATGTAATGAGGACGATGGGTGTTAATGTAAAAAAAAGGAACCAAGGAAATATAGACTTCAAGAAGAGGGATAGAGCCAGGATAGTCCGATAATGTCATGACACACTGGATCCTCGGGGGATGCCGAATATAAACCTGAACAGTTCATCAATGTTTTTACGCCCTTATTTTGCACCCGAAAGCCCGCCGTATGCAACACGGCCTGTAGTCGAAGAAGGGGAAGATGAGAGAGGAGACCACAAGTTTACGGGTGGAAAACGGCAGGAGCCAGGACCGGCGGAATTGGATAAGGGAGGCAATACAACGACGGGAAATTTGGAATGTGAGGATACCAAGAGAGGTTTTGGTCAAGTGTAACTCCAAGGTTTTTAACGGATGGGATATGGGGGAAGGATTTGAGGAAATGGCTGGATCCTATGATGACAGCTGTGACTTGGTAGGATTGAGGGAATTTGTGGGCCCAGTTGTTCATGGAATTTAGGTCTTTCTAGATCCTACTCCTAGTAGTTCTGAGGGATGGAAGCAAGGGTAGATTTGGGCGTCGTCAGCATAGAAGTGATAGCTGAAATATTAGATGGAATCGGAGAGGTCATTAATGTAGATGCTGAAAAGGATGAGAGAGATGCTAGAGCTTTGTAAAACACCAGATTTTCATGGAAGGAAGGAAAAGGTGGGGCCGTGAAGTCTTTTCATACCGTGTGGCATTTCTACACGCTCGCTGTATAGAGCCAAGGAGTTGACCCTTCAATTAGGTGGGATACAATGAACAACTTTTCTCAACACGCTGGACACATACGGGGGCTTCGGCTAAAAAGTAAATGTCAACCTCGCATGAACCCTACTGAATAGTGAGGATGACACTACTTCTACAAGTCAGATCCTCCGCGGGCCACCCATCGATAGTCCGTCAGCCACCTTCTATAATAGTGTTTTTTATAGTATTTTTTGCGTACGAGGTTGGGTTTGAAAGTTTTAATCTACATGGCTGTTTATTTGTGAAGTTTAATTAACAATCGGCCATAGCAAAAAGCAGGATGTGTAATGTAGAATAACAATGGTCAGACCTCGCCCCCTGCGGCACTCCTCGAGAGATGATTGCTAATTAACTGTAACATACTTGATATCTCACGGGCATTAATAGTATGTAAACACTAACTGGCAGATAGTGTTTCAACAGGAATAGAATGGCCGTTGTTAAACGATTTGTTCGTCAAGCACAAATTCATTAACAGGCTCGATTCAATTAAGGCTAAGGTTATTTTACAGCTGTGTGTAATTTGCGGATCGTTTTCTGTTTTGGATGGAATTACGTTCAAGAAGAGGGTGTTTGCAATATAAACAGGAAATTCCAAAGTATAACGAGAAAGTCATTTATGAACGGTTTGGTATAAATCTTATAAGTTTTGATTCAATGAACTAAATAATAAACTAATAAGTTCCCACGATAATTTATACATTTTATTATCGTTAAATGTCACAAAGTCAAATAGGGAGTGGCAGAAAATCCTTGAAAATGGTCGTATTTGCCCAGGTAACGGAATGTTGATTAAGGACTTTAGAAGGCTTTTTATCCTTTTGCCTTTTGTTTACCTTTGCGCGCAACCTCGACACGGCCGGATATTTTCTTTGGCAGTTTCTAAGAGGGAATGAGCCCGGCAAACTTTTTGTTCCCGCTACATCAAAAATACAAATTACGATTAAACTATAGGAGTGTTAAATTTAGTGCGTTTTCAACGGGTGTCAACCTAAGGTTTAACATACTACTAAACAGCCTATTTCTGGCCAATTAACCAAGTCGGTCTTTTTAAAACTTTTTGCAGCTGCCGGCTATAAATCACTGGCCAGTTATGTTTTCGTCCCTTGAAAGGCTTCGAGATAAAGCCATTTTTAGCATATTTCATATTTGTTAAATCACGGCTTATCTAATATAAACGATCGTGCAGTTCACGTTCAGACCTTCTACCACCAAATCGATAAAGGTCGAAAAAAATAATACAGTAATGAATTCGAGTAATCAGTGATCCTGAGTAATTTCTAAATATTAAACTGCTAGACCTGGCAGGCAACCAAAATTTATTTATTCTTTTTCATACTTTGATAGTTTGATTATGTTAATATGTTTTATGAACGGACAAGAAGTAGTTTAACTTCAAAAAAACATTAAAAAAATAAATAAGAAAATAAAAAGATAATAGGTTGACTAAATAACTTCTTTCAATTAATTAATCTTTATGTAAGGTATTGGTTGAGATAAAAAAAGTCAGTGTCACGAGCGGGATTCGAACCCACGACCTTCGGCTAAATACGACGCCGCTGCTCTACCACTTGAGCTGTCGTCGACTCCGTGGCCATTTCATTTGTCGCCGAGAATCGAGTAGATTACACGACATTTGAAAAATGGCAAAACGGAGGGAAAATTCGAAAAGTGGGTTGAGATGGGAAGTTGGTGTCCGAGTGGATCGAAATCATCGGTAGTTTTATGATAAAACAGCGGCGTAACCTTTTAGCCGAAAGTCGTGGGTTCGAATCCTGCTCGTGACACTGACTTTCTTTATCTCAACCAATACCTTACACAAAGATTAATTAGTTAAAAGATAATAGATATACTATAACTATAACAAGCTGGCTTACATAAAAGTTATTATTTACAGCACACGTACTAGTATTATTCTATCAGTGTTTATTTGTTATTAGTGTTCTGTTAAAAAAAATCTTACATGCGTTTGAAGATAAACACAATATTGGTCTATTGTTATTTTCGTTTCATGGACGACGTTGTACTGTATGCGTTAACGGAAAGTATTGAATTTTATGTTGTTGAGTTTTTTTATTATTTTCTATTCTACTTGAATATTGCAAGGTGTTAGATGATGTACCATTAATAAATAAGCTTTCGAGTATCATGAGCGCTGGCGGTAGATTGCCCTCGGGGGATCTAAATCGACAAGACGGATTATGCTCACCCGATTAAGGATAGGCCATTCGAGGTTGACACGTTTGAGCTAAAGCACGTATGTTCGGAATACATTGAAAGTTTGCTCGATGTGTTGCACCTGATTAAGAGGTGCAATTCCATAGCTCCATATAGAGAGCGCGAAGGAATGCCACCGGATATGAGAATATTGCTTAAGCACAGCAGCGATATCCGGGTACCATCATTCGATCCTTGGAGGAAAGAAGCTTTTTTAATTGCATACAGTAGATATTTTTGTGTACTTAGTGTGAGTTGAGTGAACGAATTTATTAGCGTGAATGTGTATTGTGAGAGGACCGATGGCGGACTATTGAGTACCCATCAACCCTCAATCATGTTAGATGATAATAGGTGGAAAGGGTGATGGAGGGCTGTAGATTAATGCATCATCAACTGAGTGAATGGTATATAAATAGGAAATAATGTAATCATGAATGAATGAGAGCATGAATGGATTTGGCTGTAGGAACTGCATGCATTGGGTCTCAACTGACCAACCTGTTGACAGCACCTTGAAGCCCAAGAGGGAGGTCTGACCCCGGACTAGCAATAACCGAGGTGGGCGATTCTTCAGGTCTACCGGCAATTCATTGTAAATTACAAAAGGTGGAATTGCCGATGGACTGCGAGAAGTGATAGGCCCAACTCTGCAACTCTGTACATGTGTGTATGTATGTAAATACATGTGCAAATATGAGCTTATATAAATGCAAATCTAAAATTCAAAATTATCATTTTTGTGTCTTATAAATTCGTTTGCGACGTACAGTCATTAACGAAAAACCGTGATTATCGTTACAATCAAAGATGATGTTTAGCTATGTTTAGCTTAATCATTTTCAAACACTAAACAAAATCATTTTACAATTTCTTGTATTCCATCAGTTATTTTTCGATATTAATCGTCTTAGTAAAAAAATTATCGAAAACTATCATGTCGTTTTTTTAAGAAATTTTATTTAAGTTAGGAGTCGATGGCTATAAAATGCCCTTTAAATATAACGATAACAATAAAGATTAGATGTCACAGGAAAGAACAAATTGAGACACACAAAGAATAGTTTAATATTGCCATGAAAACACGTGCCAGTTGGTGTTTCGTACTTAACAGACGGATCGCTGATGATGACAGGTGCCCTGTACATGATCCGTATAAAGTCATTCTCCTGTTGTAACTTTATGATAAACTCTGACATAGATAATCTCTCACAAGGGGGAGAGAGAGAGAAAAAAAAATCGACCAGGTTCAGCGATCATGATAGGTTTTCCTACAGGGGGGAAACTCGTAGATTTATGAGAGGATTGAGTGGTTTTTAAGTGAATTTTAAGTGGAATCGAAAGAAGTCAAGACTAAAACATTTTGGATTAGAATTTAAAAAAATAAAAATAAAACGCAGACCATAGTCAATTATTTCACTTAGGTATTTTAAATACATAGATTCAGCTAAGCTCAGTAAAAAACAAGTATCACACCTATGATTCAAAACATAATTACTCAGTAAATAACAATTAAACAGTTTTCCTACAGGGATTAAATTAAATTATTCTGTTAAATCATCGTAAAAGAGAATAAGTACAAGCATATGCACAGAAGACTTAGTAACGCAGGTGTTAAATAAGATCTTGCAAATGAGCTTAACTAATTTAAGTCCAATTACCAAAAGGATCAAAGTATCTGAAGTTAGCAAACTTTTTTCAATTCAAAATCTGTAATTCAATCAATTTTTCACAGAAAGGATAAAACGAAAATGTTTGATCTTTACATATTGAATCAACGTAAATTTGAGACACGGATTTTGGCAAATACAGCGAGACTGTCCATTTGTTTTATGAATTTATCAATTTGAATCGTTGAGTTATACTGAAAGAAGATGGGTTATAGCAAAATGAAATATTTAGCATCAAGGTTCAAACAGATCAGGATTGTACTCTCAAAAAACATGCTATCCTGCACTTCAGACTTTTCATTAACAATTTAAAATTTTATATTTTATTGTTTTAGGGCCGGCAATTTACATTGGTCGTAGCCAGCCCTCTTTTTCTATGCTTTACTACATTTATTTTCTTATCTTTCTCTCTTTTTAATCCTATGTAATAGTGTATTTTACTGTTTCTCCAACTAAGTTTCGATATTATTTGATACGACGGTAACCAACTCTATATTTTCTTTGTTCTATTGTTAGCCACTCTGTACCTCAGAGAATCGTCAATTGTTGATCAAATAACACAAATAACAACAGATACACAGAAACAAAATAAACATATGATAGTCTGGTTAGCATTCACACTACCGGAGAGTAAGTGATATTCCTCGAGGTAGTTAAGCCCCTCCATTCTCGCTAATAAATTACATTCATACATTCATTCGAACTATCCCAGAGTACTCGATGCTTTCCTCTGAGTAATTGGGGATAAACCGTGACATACACGCAAATAAATTAACTCACCACATATCATTCACAGTACTGCCAGAGAACTGGACATGCCTAGGGGAATTGGAGGTTAAGCCCCTCCATTCATGCAAATAGATCAATCGTTCCAATAAATAGTATTTCACATAAAGGTACAAACTATATTCCTTCGGAAGAGAATTAATGGTGGAGTTTCAGGAGGTTTTCCTTCTCCAATCTGTCAAATGTTTCTTCCCTTGCCAAAAGTATTTCTTTGGCCTTAGGGAGAGGGATAGGGATAAAAGAGGCGGCGACAAGGCCTACTGCAACTCTACCTGAATAGGTCTATTGTGCTCCCCTGTTATTTATAACTCACTGGCCAGCTTCAGGTTGATAATTAACCTCCATAGCTTTGCCAGACCCCTTAGTGTAGAATCTTGCTTGCAGTTTTTCTTATCCAAGTTACAGGAAGAACATGCATAGACCTTCATAGAAACATAGAATGTGTTCTGCGGTCTCGTCCTCCTCCTGACAGTATCTGCACAGTGTTTCTTCGGTCTGTACCCCTATCCGGTGCATGTACTTTCTTAAGTTGCAGTGCCCTGTCAGGGGTTCA
Organism: Cimex lectularius; assembly: GCF_000648675.2. Taxonomy (NCBI): domain Eukaryota; kingdom Metazoa; phylum Arthropoda; class Insecta; order Hemiptera; family Cimicidae; genus Cimex; species Cimex lectularius. The sequence goes on along the minus strand of NW_019392929.1, from coordinate 241,622 downwards.
ACCACAATCTTGGTTCGGTTGCAGTAGCCTTCAAGAAATTCTTTTGTAAGTTTTGCGGATGGCCCTTCTATGAATCTCTCTGGCATTGTTCCACCAGGCTTTGGACTCACTAAGGATCCATATTAAGGTGTATCCTCTGTTGTGGCAGGATGCTAAGCCACAGTAGGGTTCAAGAAACAGAGAGTCCATTGGACCCGTTTTTGGCCAACATGTCAACCTTCTCGTTGCCTGTATACCCCAGGTGCCTTATGGCCAGATTTCGCGTCCGGGATCTCAAGAATTCAAAGTAGTACTGTCGTTGGGGTCAAACAGGGTTTTGTGAAGGAAGTGGTCCGGCTTTGCCCTAATAATCACTATTGATTACCAAATATGAAATGGTGTTGACCTAGTGAATTTTAATAATAGTTTCAATGTCCTATTAAAGTTGTTATTCCTCGAAAGCTGGGCGAAGCATCATTCGAAACTCATCACCAGCATAATTATTTGGTTGGACAACTATGATCATCGATTTCTTTAACGCCTGCACCTTTTTTAGGCTTTTAATACAAATATGATCAAATTAATTAATGGACAGAAAGAGTTTCAGACTTTTTCGAAAGAAAAAACAAACAATCGGGGCAGTTCCAATCCCACGCCTATCTAAATTTTTAGGACCAAATGCCCGGCCGAGGCGATAAATAGCGATGGCGGTCATTTGCAAATATTTCCACGAGATTCTGTAATGTTAGCCAGACCGTGAACGCGAATCGTTATTCATGACGGCCATGGCATACAAAGGGCACGCTTTCGTGCAAATGTTCATGCAATGATTTATCGCGTTGTTGCTTGGTTGACAAATGCCTCAACACCATTAGCTTCCCCTTCGCACCATGGAATTCGGCCACCGTGGACAAAGAAAAAAGCAAATAAGTTTTAATAGAATCTCTGTTAAAATTTGTTGTTTTTTTTATCAACCAACTAGTCAATATAAAATAAAAGATAATTAAATATGATTATATGCTGCGTTTTTTAAATAGCAACAAATGAGCGACACCCTTTAATAAGTGTAAGAGTTGTTGAATATTTTTAGACAATTTCATTTTTTATCATGGTCTGTCAATGTTCGCTGGTTTAGTTGTTTTATCAACAGCGATTGCGTCAAACTGTGTTAATTTATTTCCTTTCACAAATATTTTTCTTTTTTAACGACATAATTGAGTAGTTGAAAAATCCCATTCAACACGCTAAAAACTATTGCGTTCTGAATTGTATGATTAGACTGTTTAAACTACAATTAAGATCGTCTCGTTCAAGAAATGGGAAGACAAAAATAGAATTGTAATGAGTCCTTTAAAGTAATCGCGTGACGCTAAGGAATAAGACAATTTTACAAAAAATTTTCTTCTATCGTTTTTCACAAATGAAGAATTATCCAAATGAAATTTTGAAAGAGTTTGCGAAGGATAGAAGTTTCATGGCTACAAAGTTCCTTTTATATTAATTATTAATATAAATTATTATTATTTTATATTAATTTTTAATGTGTGGTGTTTAGTGAGCTTAATTAATGATTATTTGGAGTGGTTTTGTAAAGAAAATGTTTTTCTAAACCATTTATGTTTTAGTGGTCAATTGCCCAAGTTACTTCTTTCAATCAATTATTCTTTTTGTGTAAAGTTTTGGTTGAGATCAAAAAGTCAGCGTCACGAGCGGGATTCGAACCCACGACCTTCGGCTAAATACGCCGCTGCTTTACTCGTGCTATCGTGACCTCGATCCTCTCAGACCAACTTTCCAACTCAATCTATAACCGTTCGAATTTTCGAAGTCACGATAGCTCAAGAATAATTAATTGAAAGAAGTAACTTGGTCAATTGACCACTAAAACATAAATGGATTCATATTTAATAAGTAAAAGAAGTATCACTTCACTAACAGCTCCTCGTGGCAACTTCATAAGTCGCTGAGAAACGAATCCTGATTACACATTTGAAAATGGCAAAAAGGAGGGAAAATTCGAAAGGTGGGTTGAGATAGGGCGTTGGTGTCCGAGAGGATCGAAGTCACGATAGCACAAGTGGTAGAGCAGCGGAGTATTTAGACGAAGGTCGTGGGTTCGAATCCCGCTGGTATCACCTACTTTTTGATCTCAACCAAAACCTTAGATTAAAAGCGGTTCTCTAAACCTACGTCACACCAGACCGCATCTCACGATTTCCAAATAATGATTAATTTTTAACTTGTGTCTTCTCTCTCAGTTTTCTTCTTTTGAACATTGGCATTCGATTGCGAAAATCTAACCCCATTTTTTATGCTTTACATTGAAATTCAATATTTGGTTTATGATTTTTCTACTAACTTCGCTATATTGGTCTGTCAGACACATTTCAATTGGGGGTTTGGGTCTCACCCTGCTTATAACCCAAGCCCGACAGTCAAGTCTTCAGGTCATCAAGGTTCTAACCATATCTGACAACTAGAAAAGGCAGATCGAAAGCTGCAACAGGCTTTCACATTTTTCTTTTTTTAACGACATAATCTGGATTATTGAATGAGCTTATGCATCATACTGAAAATCTAGATTTGCCAATGGAATAATCGTAACTTTTGATATTTGATTAATCTTCGACTGACTAACCTCCCATAGGCTTGTCAGACGCTTTGTAGGTTGGGGTTTGGGTCTCACCCTGCTTATCACCCTGGCCCACCACTGAAGATGGTAAAACACCAAAACAGGTCTGAAGCATAGACAGCAAAGCTACCACCCTACAAGTTTTTCGCCCAGCAGTCAAAATATTAAGTCTTATAACACCTGTGATAAATGAAGATTCGATTTTAATTTTTTTAATAAGAAAAATAATCAGGCTTGATATAGGCCCATTCAAAAAGTTCATTGACGGAATGGTGATATGTCCCCAAACACTGTAGCTTTCTGGCTTGTACTAACCTATGTAGTTCCTTAGTTCGGTTATTATCTATCTTTTAAGGAGTATTAAGTTATTGGCTGTCCCTACAATTCCATTCTTTGGGTTTCTTTGTATCCCAGGTTATGACACCACGGAGCGGTCGCTTCGAATTCGAAGGTGATTTGGGTGAATGTTCCTCATTGCATAATCTAAAAATTGGATTATCATGTGTAAATGTTTTCTGAGATACCAGTAGTAATAGTAAATACTCCTATCACTCCTTTAAGTTCATCCCCTCTGGCTGGAACAGTGATTCTAACAGTTTTTAGAGAAGGTTATTGTAACACAGCATGTTTATTGTACTACCACCTCTAGAGTGTCTTCAACTTCACTTAGGTGAAGCCATGAAAAAGTTTTTTTAATCTCAAACTTATCAAGAAACGGACGCTAAACTAAAACAATCCTCAAAAGTTTTAACACTACTGGATTTCTGGAGTGATTCAATTATAAATTGTGCTGTTGTTGGCTAATTTGGGATATTAATCAGCCTTGAGAGGTCGGGCGCGATTGAGTTTCGCTCTTGCGGTTTGACTTGGACCGAACAAGATGAAAGTGGATAACAACACGTGATAAAACCAAGCATCCATAAATTATTGAGCACGGTTAGTGCAGGCGTAACTTTTTAATTATCCACCCCCACACGAGGGGTCATCTAGGGATGAAATAACCTCTGAGTTAATTAATTAACGACTCCTACTTAGATTACACCCTCTTCATCTTCCACGAAAAGTCCGGAGGACAGAACAAAAATATAATTAAGGAAATCTCATTATCGATAAAATACGGAAAGGCTTAAAATAAAAAATCCAATAACGAGATATCGTTATCCTGATTAAGCCCCAGTAAGATTGTTTAAGTTCCGGTTAGCACTTGAAACTGGAAATTAAACTACAGAAATTGCACGGGGATGTTTTTGTCTTTTCGGATGCTTCTTTCTTACATACGTACATCGGCAAATTTTTAAATTTTAAAAACTTTACCACCACATTATTACAAGTTATTATAAACATCTAACTTGTTTTACACAGTTAACAGTTAACCGTTACCCACGTAAATTTTCTAGCTACGTCCTTGCAGAGACGTTATTAGTAACGCCCTTCTGACAGCGATCTACGCTATTTTTAACTGATTGTGCTAAAATATTTATTTAGGAGTAACCTTTCGTCGTTAGACCGTGAAAGAAAATAATGATAATTATTTTATAAAGAAAATTAATTTTAATTTACGTAAATAGCCTTTAGGACAGGTAGTAGGTGGAAGAGTTGAGACAAAAACCCTATACCAATGGTTGACACAGAATTTCTAATTTAGAAAGTGTTACACCACCGATTTAAACTCGGCCGTCTCATTTGGTCCAAGTCCAAAAGTGAGCAAGGATCGACCGATCTCAACAGTCTTCCCGAGAGACCGGGCTAAGTGTCGATTGAAATGAAAAAGAATCAAAAACACCTTACCTATCTTAAAAATAGATAGCTGCGGGACTTACCTGAAACAAAAGAAAAGCACATTAGTCATGTTCGAAAATGATAGGGGTGGTGCACCGATGGATGGCGCGCGAGTACTGAACGTAAAAAGGGGGAAGGTCGGGTCACCTCATTTACTTAATTGACGTTCAAAGGGGCTTTGCGAGGGCAAAAACAACCCTTATGAATTTAAGACCTTCTCTAGGATATACCCAGTCCCATCACTCCCATATTTTTTCATAAAATACGAATTTGCCTACTCCAGACGTAGAAGAAGAAATTCCTTAAAAAAACCAAATAAATCAAACATTGAACTCAGGAATATTTCTGTCAAGTTGCGATATTTGTAACATCCTCGGATAACAAGATTGTTAAGCAAGATTTTAAAAAACAAGACTACTCACATTTGGTCACATTTCCATTTGCTGTCCTTGGTCATAACTGTGTGATAAGTAAAGGTGTAATAAAGTAAAAGTGGCATAAAGCCTAATGCTTTTTAAACCGAGGACGGGCGGGATAATTGACGCAGACTAAAATGATCAATAATGTCAACGGTTCTACAAGTTGCAGGCCGCCAAGCTTAATTTAACAGTAGAATATCATATCCCTAAAAGTAGCCAAAAATATATATAAATTATTTTAGATTTATAAAATGGAAATCTCGACAAAACATGTCAAATAACCCGGGGGTAAAAATCAAACATCTTCCCATTACCTGTCAACGCTACAGAAGAAAAGCACAGAAAGTTTTCCCTTCCTTACGAAGGTACAATACGTACGTAAGATCGTTGTCTCTAATAAAACTTTTTTGGTTTCAAATTTCACGTTAATTGTATACCAATCGATTTGATTTTTTTTATCTAACATAAGAAAATAATACGTAAAATTGTATAAAATGTGATGAGATAAAGAAAATTCACAAAACCAAAAGACGCTTCTATTAAAAAACATTTCAGATTTGTTTGAAGCTACTTCGAAAGATTTATATGCGAATTTTTATCACAATAAAAAAATTTTAGGCTGGATTCTCTAGATTTTTTTCGCACGTGTACACCTTGTGCATCACTCCTAGCAGTACGCAGGCAATTCTAGCATTTGTAATTTACACACCCGGGTGTTGGTAGTCCTGGGTCTTATCGATCCAGCCACCGAGAAGTTGCTGTCAACAGCTAGGTCAATTCAGCACCCAACGCATGTAGTTCCTAGATCCAAACCCATTCACACTTTCACCTATTCTTAAATATAATCGTTCCTATCTAGATATCATTCAATGAAGGTGGAGCCATAGGTGTAGTTTATAAAGTTTTAAGGGAGGTGGTGGAGTACTCGATACCTAAGACGCCTCGTCCACGTTTGCGTTACCCTGCAGACCTAGGTGTCCGAATACACGCAGACAACATGCAGACAACATCCACTAAGAATCAACGGTCACTGACAGCAGTAACCGTACTGAAGGAATCGGTACAGTCCAAGTAGCAGAACCACCACCTTCTAGAATCAACAAAGCGTAAGAAATTGCATACAATTTCGCCGGTAAACGCTACAGTGCGGGATAAGAGACCATAAAGTGGACGCACCCCCGCAATATGCAGCGCCAGACCCTCGCCGGTCCTAGAATCGTCTGTGAAGAAGAAATAACTTAGCTCGATAAAGATTATAGGGGTATTCACGATGTTAGTAACTTAGTTTACTTAGTTAACTCGAATCGAGAAATGTCCAGTAAGATCGTGAACACCCCCTTCTTTTCTTAGCGTGTTAAACGTTATTTTTCGGCAATGCTGCGCGTGGCGACTGGTAGAACCAAAAATAAAGCTATAACACTGCTTGAAGGCTTGTTGTTTGTTTTGGTTTTGTTTTGTGTTAAATTGTAAGATGCCAGAAGTTAATGAAAAAGGAAAATTAACCAACTCTTTCATTCATAATGCTCTCTATGCATTCGAAAAGTACTAACAAATGACATGCTTCAATTCGTACCGACATACCTAACTTGTGTCCTAATGTCTAACAGCCATAAGGACAGATCAGAAATTAACAAAAGAAATGTATTGGTTTGATTTAATCAATGCGTATTTTAAGAATAAAAAATTCGTGTAAACAAAAAACAGATGTTAAATTCATGGCTGTCATGTTGGTTACCTACGCCCTAATGGATAGCAATGTGACTACATTTTCGTCCAAACATCTAACTTTCAATTAATTAATCTTTATGTAAAGAATTGGTTGTGATAAAAAAGTCAAGTGTCACGAGCGGGATTCGAACCCACGACCTTCGGCTAAATACGCTTGTAGGTTGAGCCTCAAGTGAGAGAAGCGGCGTATTTAGCCGAAGGTCGTGGGTTCGAATCCTGCTCGTGACACCGACTTTTTGATCTAAACTAATACCTTACAAAACGATTAATTAATTGAAAGAAGTTATTTGGTCAATTGGGCCACGAAATTTAATGGATCTGACATCTAACATTGGCCCTGGCCTGTTAGATCGAGCAATGTTAACTAGCCGATTCTTACAAGTCTACGTCACCATTTTTTCTCGATTTAACAGGACCTAACAGGGTTAACGCAAATATCTTGAATACCCCTTATGGATGAGTAGACGACTTGGCTACGGCGATATCGTTCAAGACGAGTACGGCCTGAATGACCCAGGGCGGAAACGGCCGGTTGCCCAGCGAGTACTGTTCCCAGTCATCCCCAACCTCCCAGGTTGGAAATAAAAAAAACTGCTTAAACTTTTTCCCTCCTGTTGTAATTTATTTCATGAGTCGTCGATTATGCCATTAGGTGTAGTTTATAAAGTTGTAAACGACTTTAAAGTTTTCAGTGGATTTTGATTCGAAGGGGAAAATTTTTATGGAAAAAATAAGATTTAATTTGTTCCGATTATTATGGTGTGGAGTCGAGAAATAATACTAAGTGTAACTACCATACACAGTGAAGAGATACACAAACACACAAACAATAAACAAAAATTATAATATTTGAATTTTTCAAAAATTTACGTCCAGGGTTGTTGGAGTGCAAAAACAAATATTAGCTGTGGTTCTTACTAAATAAAAAAATAATTTCACTAATGTTGCTATGGCGCTCGGTCACTACGTTAAAATTGTATTTGATAGCTAACCCTTGGTAATGTTCTTATTGAAATTCTATAAATTCGTACTTCTTTTCTTAAGCACAAATTTCCATTGCAACCTTCAAATTTATTTGTATAAGAATTTGTATATTCCTAGAATTAAGCCAGCTGAATTTAAGACAGATCGTTATGCAATCCTCGCATTTTGTAATTAACTCAAATCTCACCGTGTTATGCGTCGACGTAGCATTTTGAATCGGAACTTACATCAAAATTAACTGGAAGGCAGACACGGCAAAGGGAAATTATACATTTACCGAGGGACAGAGGGAAAAGCACCGGGAGGGTAAATAATTGACGGCCGGGGGACCTTTGACATTTCATTACAATGAGGGCGGCCCGTTCCGGAATGTCAAGAAACAGAAACAATATTACGGTCCAACGCAGAATACACATAGCTTTACATGAAACGAAATTTAGGCTACATAGATAATTTATTTTTAAAAAATAAAAAAATAACCCGAATATTAGTCAATATTTAAAATTCTTCCTCACGCTTAATCATACTGTGATATTTCGTCTTGTGACCTTAAGGTGTGCATTGGAAAAGATCCTGTGAATTAAGAGCATGACTGCACAGAGCTCCCCTCCCCGATTCTGAAACGAGAGGAAAGGATCGTGCTAACCCGATTGGCGATAGGCCAAACCAGTCTGACACACGAACTCGTGATTTTTGTCGAAAAACTGCGCAGGGGTTCCGCTTGTAGAGGAAGTCGCTTAACGTTTCACACTTACTCGAGGAGTGCCGGTCCTTGTCTCTTTATAGGGAGCGTGTAGGTACGGCACCCCATATAAAAACAGTCCTAATGTATGAGAGGACTATAAGAAATAGATCTTAAGATGCAGTCTGCTATAATGAAAGTTTAGAAAAACTCAGAGTCACGAGCGGGATTCGAACCCGCGACCTTCGGCTCAACCAAGACAAAAAAAAATTAATTGAAATAAGTAATTTGGTCAATTTCGACCTTTCTTGAGATCATCTTCAGGGCCTAGATTGTTTAAAACAATACATATAAATTTTTTTGTCGAGGTGATACAATTGTGTACAATAAATATCCAAAATTACAATTAACGAGAAACAAAAGGGGAGTCGGTGGCCGCAACAGTTAAGGCGTTGACACGGCGCTCATCACTGTAAAGTAAAGGTACCGATCCGAATCCAGCGGCCCTACATTCGAACCCGACATACTTACAAATGGGCTTGTTTTTTCAAAAACACCGTCACCCCGAGGGTTGATATAACCTCTGCTGTTGCGAACCCTCGTAAAAAAAAAAATAATAAAAAAAAATATATAATATAAATTATTCATTAGAATACCTGCATCCCCAAGAAAAACGAATTTACATACACCATATAGATTGCACATGATGAGTATATACATATTTGCATACATACATATATATATATATATATGATATGTATATATACATGCGTGTGTATGTGTGTATGTAATATATATGTTGAAAATCATAATTACCGCTAAACATAATAATTAAATTAATAAAATATTACCGATCACAAAAAACTTCAAAAAGGAACGACCGGTTCAACTACTAATGCTTACATTACGATTTTACATAAAACTTTATTCATTTATAATTATTATTATAAAACCAATACCTGAATACCTGGCCGTTCCTTTTTGGATTTTTTTCTGTGTAATATTTTATTAATTTAATTATTATGTTTAGCTGTAATTATGATTTCCAACAACTATTTTTGTGTATATATATATACGTCCTGGCGTCGGAAAATCGTGATATCTTTTAATCTAAACATTTCTCTTAAAATCTATAAGCACCGTTGAAATCCCCGTTAATTTTTAGAGAGAATCAAAATCATAATTCCATTGAAATTTTTTAATTTAATTTAATGCCCATTTAGTATGTAATGCTTAAGAAGTTTACAAACAGCTAGAAGGTCAAGGAAGAAAGACCCAAACGTTTTGCCACCTTCATCTTCTTATTGAAAAATTAACGGGGATTTCAACGGTGCTTATAGATTTTAAGAGAAATGTTTAGATTAAAAGATATCACGATTTTCCGACGCCAGGACGTGATATCTTTCAAAATCGATAAAAAGCGAAATTACTCTGAAATGGTTGAGAATCGGACCATGGTCAATATGAACTTTTTTGTTCATTTTAGGGTCAAGAATCTACTGGTGAAGTTTGTAGCACGAGTAGCAAGTCACTCTCAAACATTAGCAATCCTTGAACCACCATTTTTTCTCTTTTTGTCATCAACATCTTGGTCTCACAACCACTAAATAAGAAAATGACGAGTGCGTTGGAAGCGTTATTAAATCAGGTAGTTTTCCTCAAATTTGCTGCCTTCTGAGACTAAAATTAGAAACTCTGGATTACTTTATACACTTTCCGATTTACACAATTTTCCACTCTTTTTGTAGTTCTGGCTGAAATAAAACACAAAAAATTAGCCCAAACATTTTGCCACCGTCATCTTCTTATTGAAAAATTAACGGGAATTTCAACGGTGCTATTAGATTTTCAGAGAAATGTTTAGATTAAAAGATATCACGATTTTCCGACGCCAGGACGTGATATCTTTCAAAATCGATAAAAAGCGAAATTACTCTGAAATGGTTGAGAATCGGACCATGGACAATATGAACTTTTTTGTTCATTTTAGGGTGAAGAATCTACTGGAGAAGTTTGTAGCACGAGTAGCAATTCACCCTGTATATATATATATATATATATATATATATATATATATACCTCACCTCTTGTCGCTCAACACCTTACTTAACATGTGCAATCTTAACCTTAACCTATTTGATGTATGTAAATTCATTTTTCTTGGGGATGAGGTATTCTAATGAATAATTTATGTTATATTTTTTGTTCCTTGTTAATTGTAATTTTGGATATTGTTTTAATAAATCTAGGCCCTGAGGTGGCGATGTAAGTCGGGGAAAGTTCAGTTGAACCCGGAAGGTGTTCATTTTCTTTTTATTTCATCCCTCATTTTATGAATTCCCTTAGATCCAACTCGTAACATTCATTCTTACAGGTCGATAACTTAAAAAAAGTATTTGTACTCACTCAAAGTTTGTGTTTTCTGTGTAGATGTGTCACGGTTGTGTGTTGTGTTGAGGTGTTAGTGAGATATTAATGTTTTTTTGTGTTCGTGCCTAGGTAGCCTTTCAGGATTATCATAAACGGGATTATTAGGGAAAGGATGGATAAACTGTTGAGGATTTAGACTATGTAGAATTGTTTGATGTGTTGTAATGATTGTTTTATATGTTTTGTGCGTTATATGTATGTTATTTATAACAAACAACGAATTTGATGTATGATGTTAGCATAGCTGGGACTGAGTTTACATGTGTCTGTTCTGTAATTGATGCTGTTTATCTATTGTTTAGTTTAACTCTGTTGATGTAAACCACTTCTAAAAAGTTACCTGTTTTGTTCTGTATTTAATATTTTTGGAATGTTAAAAGGGAAATTGTGTTGGTGTTCAAAATGGTGGGTAGCCAGTAATGTAGATTTTGTTTGGGTTTTTGCAATTCCTATTATTATTATTTTCCAAACATTGGAATTTAATTCACGTGTAAGTTGCCGGACAATTTATACAATTGAGTTTGTAAATTACATCAGACTTATTGTTACAAGTGTGGGATCTTTAATTTTGGAAAAAAGGTGTGAATAGTTTTATAGTTTTTCAAGGTTATTTTAAAGTTATAAGAAGAAATGTTTATAAACCCCAGGCCCTGAAGGTGATGTCAATAAAACTAGAAACGTTGGCATGATAAAGAAAATGTTTTTCTAAACTCACTAATTTCGTGGTCCGCTTGACCAATTAAATCATTACAATTAATTAAGGTTTTTAGTTGAGATGAAAAAAAGTTAATGGCACGAGAGGGATTCGAACCCACGACCTTCGGCTAGATACGCCGCTGCTCTACCACCTGAGCTATCGTGACCTCGATCCGCTCGGACATCAACTCCCCATCCCAACCCCACCTTACGAGTTTTCCCTCCTTTTGCCATTTTTCAAACCTACATTACACCAAATCTCACGATCTTTTAATAAACATTAATTAACGATCACTAAAAACTACACGTATGAGAGGACGATATACCCCATGTTCCGATTTTTAAATATCTCTGTAAATACTGTATATACTGTTGTTTGATGATTTTGTTGTATAAATATTTAATTAAGTGAATAAAGCGGAATATCGAGTACTCCACTGGCCTATAGGTATCATCGGAGGCTAATATGACTCCATGGTAGCTTCTTAAAAAATTTTTTCTTTTCTACTCAAGAATACTCTGGATCACGGTATGGCCTTGCAGAAATAAATAAATATAATTGTTTCTGCCAAGTTTTCGACTTATTTTAAAGCCATCAGGGAAAAATAATCTTAAATATGTCAATTTGTACACATATTTAAGATAGTTTTGCCCTGATGATGACATTAAAATCGGCGGAATTTACTTTTTCGTCAAGACTATACCGTGATCCAAAGTATTCGTATGTAAAAAATAACACCAGGTGAAAAAAAAAAAAAAAAAAAAAAAAAACTCGGGCACTAACTTCCCATCTCAGCCCCACCCTCCGAATTTTCCCTTTTTCTTGCCACTTTTCAAATGTCGAATGCTCTTTTTGATTCTAGGCGACAAATGAAATGGCCACGAAGAGCTTTAGTGAAGTATACTTCATTTTAACTTATTAAATTCACTAGTTTTCGTGGTCCGCTTGAACAATTAAACGAAATATAAAAAAATTCTAATAAGTCTTCAATTCCATAATATTGAATGTTACTTGATAACTAATCAATCTAGAAAACTACACCTTCAATTTTCTTTGAAATATCCAGTTAATTTTCTTCTTAGGAAAAGTTATTGTAGTAGAATAAAACCTGTTAAAAGTGAGTCTTAACGATACAGATCGTTATCCGGCTTCTTCAGCCGAACAGTTATCCTCTAATTGGAAATCGCGTAAAAACATGTATGCTTCAAAGACCAAATCAATTTAAGCCTCGATATGATTGAACCGGTATATAAATAACCCAACTTTACAATTTTATGCTTGTATGGCTTTTTTAAATTCGATTTATTTTAATTGTTTACTGTAAAATAAATAAATAAACGAAATTTAACGATTGTTAGTGCAACATCTGAAAGGAACCTGTCACACCATGGGGATGGGGATGGGGGATTTCAGCATGCGATAGTAGATTTGAGAATACTTTTTAATTTGAAAAGGAGACCGAAGTGCCACACTGTGTCAAATTCCTCTGTAACATCCACAAACACTGCTGAGTATTTGGCTTTTAAAAATGAACTTTCGGTTTGAATACCATTAATAAACATAATAATTAAAATAGTAGACTCACAACTGAAGATGGCGAGAGGCCAAGACTGTGAAGGTAAGTTGAATTATGAAAAAAATTTACTAACAGACGAGTTTTTCCGCAAGTTTTCCCTGAACCAAAATTTATATAGTTTCTTAAATATTGTAGTTAAAATGATATAGGCGTCGATCGACGTTGCCCTTTAGGCTAAGGAGTTTTTAAAACCTAATCAAAGATAAATTACGCAGGGGTGTAAAATGTTTTGGCATTTTGTCTAGATAGGGGTTCCACGGGGTCCATTGTCCGCTGCCAACGCTGAAATTTTAATATTTACCCATCCCATTTTCCAGAGAGGGATAATGGCTCGTGAACAAACAACCCCTTCATTCTGCCTTCCTAGTCTACTGACTCCATTTAAAAGGCGCATTATCCTTAATGGAGGCTACGTAATTAGAAAGGAAGAAGAGTCTTAAGGTGGAAAGGCGGTGATTATTTTTGAAAAGTCACGAGGGACATTGAATTTCCAGACACTGGGGTTAATGGCTTTCCACCTATGTGATAATTAGCTGAAGCAATTTAAACGATTGGCAAATCGAATAATATAAATTAATAGAATTCCACAGAGAAAGGAATTCCCATCAGCCTTAAGGGAAGACATTTATTAATACGAGATTAATCTTCCACTGTGTAAGATTTGAATTTTTAAAAAAACTTCATATCGAACTGTTCATAACAAAATGGGTTCCACCTGACTGAGGAGTGCAATTATAGGGCTCCATATAGAGAACCCGAAATAAGAATTGCGCTTAAACACAACAACGATGTGAGGGTCCCTTTTCGATTCTTCGAGGAAACAGTGTTGTTTTACTGCATATAGTACTGGTAGTTTTGTGTACCTAGCGTGTATTTATAGTGAATGTATTTATTAGCGTGAATGTGTACTGTGAGAGTGCCGATGGCGGAATATTGAATACCGCCATCGAACCTCAATCAGGTTAGTTGGGCAGGGTGTCAGGCTGCTTGCGTGACAAACTTTGTCACTGTGTCACCTCCAGAGTGACAAAAAAGTTTGTATGAATTATGGTCCTATTTTCAACCTTTCCCCAGATATTCAACTAACTACGGTTTCCTACTTAAATCTGCTCGTACCTCTTGCACTATTGATTTTTGAGCTAATAAAAAAAAATTGAAAAGAGGGTTAATTTTCTTTAAGAATGTACCCTCCAGATATTTCAATTTAATTTTTAGTAAAAAACAAACATTACATCTTTTAAAAACTGTAAAAGTTGAAATCGTAAAAAATAAAACTAAATTTGCAACCTCATTGTAAAATTTCAGGGTGGAGCTTAGCAAATTTCACAAAAGCTTCTTCATTTAATAAGCTCTCTAGCGGAATATCCTTTTCTTTAATTACCACGAACCGAAATGCGGAAAATTCTATGCTATATGGTAAAAAGTGGTGAAGGTGTTAAAAAGGGGGAAGGGGGTTAATGTATTAATTCAACATTTTTACGTTCATATAAATCCAAGTCCAAATAAATTGAAATTATTACACACAATTATTATTAAAGACCAAACTATTTTGTCAATATTCTTCCTCTATAGAAATATAATGTCATATTTATAGTTCACTAGAGTTTAAGATTGAACTTATCTTCGCCTTAAAAAAGACGGAATTTTCCTACAGAAAGGGAACGTATTTTAAATCAAATATTTACATTGAAACCCCCTAAAGATTGGGATATATTTTTATATATACTTTTACTGAAAAATGTTTACACTTACACGTAAATTATTTTTATTATCAGTAAAAATTAGGTACTTCCTGTTATACAAGAGACAAACCACTTCACATTATTATTTTTTAATTACTATCCTATCAAAGTCCAAAGATATGTAGCGTTCAGTAAAAAATGATAAAGGCGTATTTACTCGATACCCTGAAAGGTTCAATACTTTTTTTACTACACTTTACTATTAAAAAAAAGAATTAGGGTATTCTTTAAAAAAAATTAAAAGTAAAATTTAGCCAAATTCAAGAATTTACATAACCCTCCCAGAAAATATGATATCCTTTCTCCAACTAAATTTTACTATTAATTTTTTTTTAAATACCCACATCTCGCGTAACAACAAATAAGTTCAGAATATTACTATATTTTGGTTTATTTTTAAAATGGTGGTAATTATAGAAAAATTACATCAATGCCATATTAAGATTACATTTTTTTTTAATTTTCGAAAAATTATATAAAAATAATGTTTTCATTCTGTTATCCCTACATTGCTCATTAACGTTCCTTCTTATAACAATGCTCAAAAACAGAATCACAATAAAAAAATTTATTATATTTATTTGATATTTTCAACTGCAAATATTGTACCTGTACAAAGTCCATACAGTGAAAAATGCCCATTTTGAAAGAATATTAAAAATAAATATATAGGGTATCCTTTTTAGATGGCGCGGCTAATATCTCCTGAACCAATGTATTTATTAAAAAAATAAATAAATAAAAAGTGCTTAATATTTTTTAGTCTAATTACAATTTTTTACCTTTTTTGTGGAAAAATTATACTGGGTACTTCAGGCCCAGTTTAACTTCAAAATTTCAAAAACGACCCTATCTATACATCCTGACACATCATTTTAAAGGATTTTCTACGCTGACAACAATGGTGCCTTCGATTTTTAAATTGGTCAAAAAATGACCAAGTTATTGTAAAAAGTTTGAGCAGAAAACAGGCATTCGATTTGCTATTTTGTTGATCACATTTCATGTTTAGCTGCCTGTCTTGCATAACGATGCAAAGATTTGCTCTTTTTAACCACTCTTCACCGGTGCCCAGAGCAATAGAATCTGGGGGTGGCATTTTCTATCCTTTGCCAAGTTCTTCAACTGAGGTTACCTGGTTATTGATTGGCGTAGACACTGTTTTTTAAATGTCCCCACAGAAAAGAGTCAAGTCGAGTTAAATCGAGTTACCGAGGAGGCTATCAGTTCGGACCATGACGTCCTACTATCCCGGAAGTGACGATTCAAATAACATCTCATCTGCAAAGAATTGTGTGCGTGGCATCCATCATGCTATCTTTGTCGTTGCTGTTGTAGAGGAACTTCATATAATAAAGTGTTGGTAAAACCTCTTTCAAAAAATTGAGGAACAGAACATCGTATAAATTATGTTCATGTAGAAATGAGGCCCAATTAATTTAATAACGACAAGTTCACACCAAACGTTGATACTGTGAACCGCCTGATAACAAGGGTACGAACATCGAATTTTCCTCTGATCTTGTTCGAAAATTCCGACGGTTTAGTATGCCATTAGAGGTGAACAAGGATTGATCAGTCCGTAGGATGTATGGAAGAACGTTTTCTTCAGCCTCTCAAATCTACATTTGTGCAAGGAACGTTATAGACGCATGTCATAATCATAGTCCCGAAGTCCCTGGATGAGATGAGAGCGATACGGGTTAAAATTGTAAGTCCGAAGTACTTCTCTAATTTTATTTTTTGAAACTAAAATCCTTCAACATTTCGGAGAGAGGAATTCGGATTTTCGCGAACGTACAGTGTAAAATACATTTACGTTTTAGTGGTCAATTGTCCAAGTCAATCTTTCAATTAATTATTCTTTCCATTTAAGGTCTTGGTTGATATAAAATACAAAAAGAGGGAACGTTCGAACGGTTGTAGCTCAAGTGGTGGAGTAGCGGCGTATTGAGCCGAAGGTCGTGGGTTCGAATCCCGCTCGTGACACTGACTTTTTTAATAGCGTAAAATATTCAGCTCCTCGTCGAAATTACGCTGCCGGTTTCTTGATGATGGAAATGCAACTGATCTCCTCATCTTTGCCAATTTAAAATCCGATTGCAATATGGTTTTCAGCGTAAAAATTGAAATTTTGAAGTTGGACTAAGCATGAGACACCCTGCATAATTTTTCTACAGCAAAATTAAAAATTTCCACCTAGACTAGAAGTTACTAACTCGAAAAAATCGGTCCATCATATAATCATCATGTAAGATGGTGTGTAAGACCAAGATAGTGTGTATATANTATATATATATATTCCTGCATTTTTAAAATTGTGTGCCACCCACCAAATACCTTGAATTTTGAATACTCTTTCACGTTCTAACCTGATGTTCGGAGGTCTTCCTTGGGAGATTTTGTTTTAAATTGGTTCAAAAATACCTACTGTACTGTTAAAATTTCTTTAGTATGTTTAGATGAATTTCCTCACTGAAGATGGCGCAATGCTGAAACGCATTTGACCAATCCAACAAACCCAGATTGAAGACGGTCCCAGTAAGTGACCCTATGCCGGGTCAGAGTACAAAACACATCATCATCTATATTTAGTTGACCAAATCTTAGAAGTACAGAGATAGAAATAAAAATATTCACTGGCTTGAGCGAACTTAGCTGAACAAGAAAAACTGAAGACTTCCACTGAAATTCCATTTTTTTAAAATTGTTTTTGTAAGACAAGATTAATAATCCTGCTAGGAGTAAGAGTTTAGTTAAATAATCCAACCGTAAATAAATTAGGCAAATTACACACTTTATTCATAAAACCATTAATTTTATATTCATCAATTTTCTTTTTATCGGTATCTTAGTGAAAGGTTGGTAATTAAGGTGATGGATGAAAATGGAAGCGGGTTCTCACAATATCTGGCACTTAAGGTATGACGCGGATGTAAAGGAAGAAAAAGATAAATTGTTTATCAGATACACCTTTAAAAAACATGAGGAGAATGTATATTCCCATCTCAGGAAAGTGGGCCAGACGACAATGGCCAACGGCATGCCAAACCGGGGCTGGTTGATGTAGTAGAAACCCACTTAGACCGAGTTGGGAGGAGGGTAGGAACGAAAAAAAAAAGGATAAACAAGGAAGGCAGGAAAAGAAGTGATAAGGTAAATAGGGGAGGGCGAAATGGGGAGGCGTAGGGGAAGTTGGATCAATAGGGGCTCTCACAACCGCCCTCCCACGACATAGCACGCGACCGCCAGCATAGCCCCTCTCAACGATGTCGACCCCGGTACTACAACCATATTATTATCCCACGCACTGAAGGCCATGCCAGGACCACGGCCCATTCCCCAGGAGACGCCCAAATCGCACTTGACACCCTTTCACTCAACACGTCTCACTTTATATACGCCCCCTTTCCACAACGTTTTAGGAGACACTTTAGTTTTTGGTCATTGAACTTCGATCCTGCTTAAGTACATTTTTCATATTCTTAAGATTCTTGTGGTGCGAAATAGAGAATAAAACTTACCCACTCAATGTTTACCTAATGCCACACTTATTAAAGCACCAAAATTTGAAGTGAATCTTCTCAGTCTTTATTTTATTTTTTAAGAAAAGCTTTGAATATTGGAATCTCAACCCTATAAAAAGGAAGAATTATTTCTTAACATACCTTCGAGGGGGGGGGATAAAACTATTGTACTATAGGACATGACTAAAACCATCTCTGATTTATCATAGACAATAGACTTCGAAAAACTATTTTAAAAAAGATTGAAAAGAGAACTGCTTGAAAAATAAAAATAAAATAAACTTCCAAAATACAATATAAAAAAAACCTAAATAAATAAATGGCACATGGACGGCTAAAAGATGGTAAAATAGTAAGAGTATGAGCATAAGGGGAACTAACTTCTAGCACCACATCGCCCTCCGTCACACCACAACCACTTTTCAAGCCAACCTCCGCCAGAAACATGTGCACATGCAATATCACAAGAGTGCAACAATAACCAATCTTTCAGATAGCATAAAAGCGTGTCTGGAACTGCCAAAATCCCCAAAAACTTGGATATTCAAACACTACAGCCACATAAAAAGAGAAGTGGAATGGTGGGTAACTAAAGGACGCAAAACTAACAGCTTAAACCAGGCAACACACAAGGAAAAAGACAACTCGTAAAAATAAACCAATCAGAAAATCCTTCTCAACAGAAAATATTATTAAATTCACTAATTTCGTGGTCCGCTTGACCAATTAATACTTTACAATTAATTAAGGTTTTTAGTTGAGCTGAAAAAAAGTTAGTGGCACGAGAGGGATTCGAACCCACGACCTTGGGCAAAATACAACGCTACTCTACCACCTGAGCTATCGTGACCTCGATCCACTCGGCCATCAACTCCCCATCTCAACCCCACCTTATGAGTTTTCCCTCCTTTTGCAATTTTTCAATTTTCATTTCTTTCATCATTTCCTTTTGCCATCCCTCTCGTGCCATTAACTTTTTTTCAACTCAACTAAAAACCTTAATTAATTGTAAAATAATTATTATTATTTCTTTCAATTAATTTTCTTTATGTAAGGTATTGGTTCAAATGAAAAAGTTAGTGTCACGAGCGTGATTCGAACCCACGACCTTCGGCTTAATAGGCCGCTGTTCTAACCACTTGAGCATCGTGACTTCGATCCACTCGGACACCAACTCCCCTCTCAACCTACCTTTCAAATTTTCCCTCCTTTTTGCCATTTTTCAAGTATCAGGATTCGATTCTCGGCGACATATCAAGTGGCCAGGGGAGGTGTTAGTGAAGTTATACTCCGTTTGACTTATGAAATCCATTATATTTAGTGGTCTATTAACCAAATTATTCTTTCAATTAATCAATCTTTTTATGTAAGGTTTTGGTTGAAATGAAAAAGTCAGTGCCACGTGCGAGATAAACCTAAATAACAACCAATACCTAATAACAAGTGATGAACAGTGGCGTATTTAGCTGAAGGTCGTGGGTTCGAATCCCGCTCGTGCCACTGACTTTTTCATTTCAACCCAAACCTTACATAAAAAGATTAATTAATTGAAAGAAGTAAGTTGATCAATAGACCACTAAATGTAATGAATTATTGTTATTGTATAACCGATGTCCATTATGTCCAGAGGAGACGGAGACCGCTGAATAAAAATCCTATGCAACTGCCCTGCAATAGCTAAGAAAACGTCAGGGTACCTGGAGAACACTCACGAGCTACAGTTCACCACGCAGGTATAGACTTTTTTTTTAAATCTTACAAGGGTAGGAGGGGTTATAATGACAAAAACATCTTCATGAGATCAAACAGAAGGGCAGCCTTAAAAGCATTAGCACCTAAAAGGTCACAACAAAACGAAAGCTTCCTCGAGTAACGAAATGGGATCTCGATATGGTTTGTCGATGAAAATGGCCAAAAATGGTATTGTTAATAAATAAAGTTAATGGATCTGTATGTCCTATTGTTTAAATCGTGGGTTGTGTTTCGTGAATGAAATTTATCATCTCATGATTAAATTACATAAAATAATAAACATCTTTGTACAAAAAGAAAAGTGTGATTTGAACATGACTGACGGAGAACATCCATCTAATTTCTGGTACCGTTTACTGTTAATATTTTAATAAACTTTTTATGAAGTAATAATCTTTCAATCCTTCATTTTTTCAATAAAGAATATGACATTGTCGAAATTATAACAAACAAAACTACCGAAAATGCCACATTTTCACTTTTGAAACAAAGAAACAAAAAAATTCATTGATCTATGTTCAGATATTAAGTGACGAATATGATTATTTTGGAAAGTTAAAAACTGGTAACTGATAAATCACGATACTATCATACAAAGGATTCAAAAATGATCAAGACATAATGTACAAAAATGGTTGGCAGCCCTGTTTTTGGATCCAGCTCTAAAAGTTTTGTTCTGACCGACTTTCATATCCTCCGAGAGACCGGCATGGGAAAAACTCAAATATTAGAAGAAAAATATTGACTGGAGAGGCACTTTCAAAAATATGAAGTTCAAGAAGAAGAAGGAGAAGAAAATAAATTTTATTCTGAATATCAAAAGGGCCCCCTTGAATATCAAAAAGTACAAAATTTGGCACAATCGTGTCAAAATGAATATATAAATAAAAATAAAATTTAATAGCACAAAAATAAATGAAATCAAAAGGGAAAAAAAGGAAAATTAACAATCATCGGTGTGAAATTGGACAGGAGTAAAAAAAAAAACCGGACCCAAAGGTCGAAAGGGTTGAGGCAGGTTGAGGAATGGAGTAATGCATGGAATTCCAGAGGTTGTCTGAACGGATAAGGAAGGAACGACTAAATGTGGTGGAATTGTATGAGAGGTAGATATCACAA
This sequence comes from Cimex lectularius, assembly GCF_000648675.2. Taxonomy (NCBI): domain Eukaryota; kingdom Metazoa; phylum Arthropoda; class Insecta; order Hemiptera; family Cimicidae; genus Cimex; species Cimex lectularius. The sequence goes on along the minus strand of NW_019392929.1, from coordinate 220,576 downwards.
GGTCGGGATCGGGTGTGGCGAGTATGAATACTTAAATATTACCAGATTATAAATATAGAAAGGGAACGGGAAGAAATTGTTTGATTCAGCAAGGAGCCAAGAAAGTATAGCCTGCGATAGGACGGTACAGCCATTTCAAACCACGATATATTTTACACAGATGATATCTCTTTGCGGAGATAAATATGAACCGAAGAAAGAATTTCTTAATTTTCCTGCCACAAGCTCGAGACCAAACAGCCATACTCAAAAGGCAAGCACAAGTGAAGCGACCAGAAGTTTGCGGGTGATGTTTGGGAACAGTTGGCTCTCACGATGGAATTGGCAAAGGGTGGAGAACTGGATAATGGGGCGTTTTCCAGGATACGGTTTGATCAAGGATGACCCTTAGGTTTTTTTATACATGGATAAGAGAATATTAAGACCATTTCGAGGTCATTGGTATAAGTTTTTTTTTTAACTGCATGTTGGTCATTTTAGAATAGAAAGTCAGTAAGAAATAGAAAAAACTTAAAATTAACAACGAGAGTTTTCAAGGGGGCGTCGGTGGCCGCAACGGTTTAGGCGTTGACACCGCGCTCATCACTGTAAGGTAAAGATCCCGGGTTCGAATCCAACGGCCCTGCATTCAAACCCGACTGGGCTTTTTTTTCAAAAACACCGACACCCTGAGGGTTTATATGACTTCTGCTGTTGCAAACCCTCGTGAAAAAAATATATGTGTGTGTGTGTGTGTGTGTGTGTGTATATATATATATATATATATATATAGTTANTATATATATAAAATACGGACTTTCTATTCCCAAATAATCAATATGCTGTTAAAATTTTATTATACCAATGAACCCGAAACCCCGATGTTACACGGTACGGTCAAAATTCACAAAGAAAACAAACCTATAAAACCAGTAGTGTCCATTTATAATTCTCCATGTTACAAACTCGCGATAATAATAGATAGAATAATTACAACCCAAACCAATTTCAAACCTACATTCTGTATAAACAATTCTTTACTGAAACAATTAAGGAGCATAAATATGCCTATCAACTGTGCTTTATTGTCACTTGATGTTACTATTGTTAATTACAAATATCCTTGTTACAGAAAGTACTAAACTAACAAAACAAAAACTTATGGAGAAGTCTCTTAACGAATCAACTAAAAAATAACATAATAGACCTCTTAAATATATGCCTCTGATCTAATTATTGTAAATTTTATCATACATTTTATGAAATGAAAGGTTACCAATGGGGTCTCTATTCTCCGCACTTTGTGATGCAATATTTGAAAGAATTCTTTTCATATCAAATTAATTAAATATGTCCATTTTTCGAAACGCTATGTAGACGATATTTTATGTATATGGTCGGGAACACTATAACATCTAAAACAATTCTTCCAATTAATTAATTCTTTATACCCAAGGATAAATTTTACATTGGAAATAAATAAAGATTGTTGTTTAAACTTTTTAAACTTAATACTGTCCATAATACATAACCTAACTGAAATTTACTTGCACAGAAAAATCACAACTACAGACACTATGATACCAACAGAATCTTCTCACCCCTATGGGCCTCAAAAAGCTGCTGGATTCTTATGGCTCACAGATCGTATGGTTTAACTCTAATTAACACCTGCTAATTATAAACAATAATTAGAAATAATTAAAACCTTAGCTAAAAACAACGGTTGTCAAGAAATATTTATCGATAGGTTGTTGGTAAAAAGAATAAAACATGAATCTCAATCGGACTCAGCTACCTCACCAAAAATGAATCAATGGGTTTTCGATGTTGAAATTGGTGAACCGCACATGGTGAACTATCAATAAAACCAGGTAAAAATTTATAAACGTGAAGGTTTGACCAACAAATCGGCAGAGAAATAAAAACGAGAGATAAAGAACACTTGCCTAAATCGAAAAGATTTTCAGAATTTAAAGACTATCTAAACGAAACAAAACACAATTTAAATTTAAATACAATGGTGTTACACGATTTCATTTAAGGGGAAGGAACTAGATTGGTTTGAGAAATTTGAACTAAAAAAATGTAAAATTAAACATGAAGGTAAATGCGTAAATAATATAATAGATTTTGATTTACCTCCTGTTTTAAGCATGTACTTAAATAATATTTCACATACAAATTAATCACTAATTTAAAATTATTTTCTTACAGTATTTATCAGGATAATATTTAGTATATTATAATTCACATTTTTCGCAAGTTCATAATTGAGTGTTTGCTACTCCTTCAACCTGATGACGAGCGTTTAATGCTTGAAATCAGGATCGTTGTAAACAACAAATTTGTGACTAAAATCAGCATTTACAAAAGGTGATTATTACTTCCTATAAACATCTACTAATAAATTCTATGTCAAGTCAAATTTCCTTCAAATATTTACTTTAAATAAATATTGTATTTAATTATAAATTTTCAGACAATATTATCCCATATTTTTCATTTAAAAACTGTTATGGATATGTTAGAAAATTATATAACTTTCCTTAATAAATAGATATGATCGCAATGATGGATTGAAAAGTATGTCGAGCATAACCAGGCCATGAAAAAGAAAGCATAGTGCGACATCATTCTAGTTGTAGTACTAAGATAAAATGTTTAATGTGACATAGACACTCTTGAAACATCGCGCACATCGAAGCCTGACGGGCCAAAATATCCATCCGCCTTATTTTTTTCAATACAGTTACATTTTCTTATTTCCCATTATTTGCCTTGTTTCGTTATATTATTTTTTAATTAATTTAAAACAAACATACATTGTAAATATTATTTGATACTTACTACGTTTTTTAAATTTCAATAATCTAAACATCTGGCTGAAATATGTAACCGTGAAACAACTTGTAACTAGCGAAAATGTCGGAAAACTGCTTAAATGAATGAGTAGCAAAGATTTTTTCAAAGACCAAAATGCTACATGTTAAAACTTAAACAGTTCATAGAGATTGCCCTAGTAACAAACTGAGAAAACATCAAAACATGGACTACGGTCAATAATAAATCTTTAATTCTAAACTGTTTACAAATCAATCTCTAAAAGCTGTTGTGCCTAACCTTATAAATTATATGGTGACAATGTGGATTTAACTTTTATTCGAGAACCCGACTGTAAGTAACAATACTGGTCTGATTACTGATTCTAGTTTTTATGAAGAGGGAAAGATGCTAAAAATATAAGACATTGATTTCACAAAATTTAGTAGATCGAGTTATTTTAACAGGGGAAAGTAAATTGACTCAAGATCTAGTAGCTGGTTACATGTAATTCAACATGAATTCGTTAAAACGAGGCAGATTTTATCGAACAAAATTAAAAATGACTTGTTTTTGAAACATGGTTTTTGGAACATTCCAGAAAGGTTTTAAAGGCTTACACAAATTGTCCGAAACCGGAAGAGGTGATTGTGCGATTTTATATAGTAGTATAACTTATTCCTTCAAACATTTCGTTTAAATAATATAAATTTCCAGACAAAATTCTGCTATATTCATTTGATTTCGTGGTCCGACTGACCAAATAACTCCTTTCAGTTAATTAATCTTTATGTAAGGTATTGTGGTTGAGCTAAAAAAGCTAGTGTCACAAGCGAGATTCGAACCCGACCTTCGGCTAAATACGCCGTTGCTCTAACCACTTGAGCTAAAGTGACTTCAATCCATTCGGACACCAACTTCCATCCCAATCCCACCCTTCGAATCTTCCCTCCTTTTTGCCATTTTTACATAAAGTTTAATTAATTGAATGAAGTTATTTGGCAACTTCACTTTATGTAAAAAATGGCAAAACGGTGGGAAAATTCGAAAGGTGGGGCTGGGATGGGAAGTTGGTGTCCGAGTGGATCGAAGTCACGATAGCTCAAGTGGTAGAGCAGCGGCGTATTTAGCCTAAGGTCGTTGGTTCGAATCCGCTCGTGACACTGGCTTTTTTATTTCAACCAATACCTTTCGTAAATATTCATTAATTAAAATTCTGCTATATTTTTAATTGAAACATAGCCTGTGATGGATATGTTGGAAAATTATATAACCTCGATGAATAAATTGATATGATCGCAATGAAGGATTCAAAAATATGTCGAACATAACCAAGTCATGAAGGAGAAGGTATACCGTGACATTCCGGTTGAGGAATAGTTAAGATCCTAAACGCGTGTAAACATACCTTTTCATTTTCAGAAGTACATTTCGCGTAAATACCAAAGGGAAAAGTATTTCCATTTCCTATAACACTAATGACTACCTATCACTTTGTAGGATGGCCGCCTCTATAAAAATGTGATCGCATTCCTGTGGATCATCCAACAAGGGATAAAATTCTTGGTAACATTCCTCACATAGTAGTTTTAATGCTGTTACTCCTGGTTTGTAGAGCATTTAAGTTTAAAAGCCCATCGTAAGCGTAAAATTACGAACGAAAAGTACGCAATAGATGCATTGAATTTTTTTTTACAACTGCATTCTTCGACGCAACAAGTAAAACATAACATTTACATATAAACAATTAAAACAGTAGCACGAAAGCTCGAATAGCTACCATCCAGTGATGGTAGCCGTTAGTACATCAATACGATGAGCGAGATGGACTCCATCCTAGGAGAACGATGTCAAATGTTAAGGTAGTCGGGGGGCCACCTACGCTGGCCCGGTTTTTGACGAACTGGTTCAGATGATGGGATAGTTTGGAAAGGAACGTTTTGTAGCGTGATTGGGCTAGCTCGGTAACAAGAGGGACATTTAGGACGGTATGGATGGTGTGATTGGATATATAGAAAGGGGTGTTGACTATGTTCTGAGATTTTGGGATTGAAAAGATTGGATTTGATTGAGGTTGGATCGCTTAGCAGTCCCCGTAAAGTTCAAGTCCGTATGTCCAAATTGGAAAGGAGAGCAATGTAAAGTTTTCTTTTGTTTGTTAGTGAGAGTTTTGATCGTCTGTCGAGTAGTCGTTTGAGCATTCTCATTCTATTATTCAGCAGTCCCAACGAGTTACAAGTCGTCCCGGACGATTGATGGGTCGTTGGTCTCTCGGCCTCCTCAGTGACAGTGGGAGTGATTAACGACAAATTTACTTAAGCGCAGCAATTGGCGCAAGTGAACATAAAGATACAATGAGAATAGGCTAATGGTTCAAATGATCCAAGAACATTATGAAGACAAATGAAGACAACATTATGAGAACATTATGAAGACAAGGAGGGAAAACTCATAAAGTGGGGTTGAGATAGGAAGTTGATGTCCGAGTGGATCGAGGTCACGATAGCTCAAGTGGTAGAGCAGCGGCGTATCTAGCCGAAGATCGTGGGTTCGAATCCCGCGCGTGCCATTAACTTTTTTTCATCTCAACTAAAAACCTTAATTAATTGTAATTATGAAGACACTATCACAAGTCAGCAAATTTGTGATGTGTATGAAAAATAAAGATCACTGAAGTTGAAGTCATATATAAGATGTTAATCAGCTTTGCAGGCCGCAAAGTTTATATTTCTAGTTGGTTGTAAGTAACCGTCAAAGTACTGCTATTCAAAGTCTCCTTAACAACGTTATGAATAAAACTGGGCGTTGCCGTTTTTCCATAAAGAGATAACTAACTTTAAAATGATGTAACTGTTCTTAATTTCCTAATTAAATCCGACCATTCAAACTTGTCTGCATCAAATAACTAGACCTTCGTTTATATATTTATTTAGTTTTTTAATATATACTGGAAAGAGTCGTTTCTTTCCTAAATTTTCAATTTTTCTTGTAGGATTGTTAACAACGGAAGCCCTACAAAAGTAAAAACAACGTTTTCTCGATAAAAAATAAAATCATATCAAATAAAACACTCGACATTCCACGCTGGACGACCGATACAAAATTCAGTGCGATAAATACTTTATCATTTTATCTTTTGTGAAATGAAGGAAGAAGATAATGCTTCCCCTTTTGTTTAAATATTTATTCGCTTGATATAAATAGTTTTAGTGTGTATGATGCCAGGAAGTTTTTTTTTGTTTTTTTTAATAAGTTGGACAAAACCTATTAGAGTAATTGTTAACCATTAACAAAAATATAATCAAAGAAACACGATAAATCACAGACAGTAAATGAAAAAAAACTGTTAACATACTTTCAAAATATGTATTTTAAAAATACGTGAATGATCTACATCCAAAGGCATGTAATAACCGCTGTAATCTTCACAGATGAAGTTAATTTTTTATATAATTAAATAATCCATAAAATAAATTAATAAAAAATAGAATTCATAAAATTAATGCCCCCAGAGAGTATAAACCACAATAGGATCATCCTAACTTGAGTCAGAATCGGCCATACGCGGTTGACATAAGGATACATACGGAAAAAGCCAGCGTATGTTATTACTTAATTGAAGGATGCCATTCCGTGGCTCCATATAGAGAGCGAGTAGGATTGCGACCCGATATGAGAAATGTGGTCGAATACGGTAGCGAATCATAGATCATTTTTTGAATAAATATTTAGATTAGAAATATATCATTCCTGTTAATCGTATGTATATATAACAAGTTTGATGGTAGATGTATTCTACATTAACAGTTTCGTGAGAATATATTTATAAGCGTGAGCACGTGTAGTCCTCAAGTGTCGATCGCGACCCATCGGCCATTAGACTACTCAGTGTATGTATATTTGTTCGTATATAGAATGAATATCGAATATTCCATCTCGTGTTTGAGTGGATGGTAGGTAAATAAGAAAGAATGTATTTAAGATTAAATGAGAGAGTACTCAACTTAAAACTGTATACGAGAAAAAAAGTTATATTGAGAATCAATAAAGTACGTGAGCAACCATGAAATGTAGGGCTTTTGCATATCGAATAAACAAATCAACATAATTTGAAACCTACACGAAGAATGGGTTTATTCCATTTTGGCGATATCGATTATGACAAAGCATCATGATCACAGCTTCATTACATAGTTCTATCTATTCTTCTACATACTACTTACGTACTTGATCAATCTTGAAAAAATAAAATCAATCGATAACGTAAGAACTTCGGCATTTAATATACCAGACGTAACGAATCAAAACATTATTAAATGAAGCAGACAATTTACATGAATTTGAAACCGGTTTAAAAGTCAAAAGTAATCAAAGTTTTATGTCATGGCGTGAAATTTTTTGATATAAAAATATATCATAAAATATCATCACTTGACAACCTCAAGTCTGTAGATAAAAAAGAACGAAAATATACAGAGTAATTCTTATTCTTCTAAATCGCAGACAATTAGAATTGCAAATTGGTTATGAAGAGAGACGATAATTGATTTGGGACATCAAAATAAAAATATTTATCCATAAAGAGAGAAAATACCCGAAGGAAAAGTTAAAGAAGCACGAGAGGGTGTATAAACAGAAGATTAATATGTATGACAGGCAAAAAAGGAAATATTATGAAATGTTATACCTCGAGACCATCTTAAACCATGAGGAACGTCTTTTTTGTTTCGTCATATATATTTTCAAATTATAAACGATGTTTATATTAAACAATAAATGTTAATGTAAATAATAAATATTTTCGTATAATTAAATGTTATATGGTATACTAATAGTGATTCTTGAAATAAGGAAAGTGGATATAAGAATTATACATAAAATTTCATACTTGCTAATTTTCAGTAGATCAATGCGGTTATGAGACCACCTCATTATAACTGATCAATCTTACACTACATTGGAGTATCTTATGAAAAGCGAGGCATTCTCAGAATGCCAGAATAAAGTAAATAATAATAAAACTCTCAGCCCCCAAAAAAAACAGTAAAATTATGCTAAAACAACCCTCACCAAGACTAGCAAACTCAAAGGCCATTAAGTAAGCACCTGAGAAAGCATCTACATAACTTGGGCATGGGTATATTCAACGACGACCCCATTTGTAGTTTATGCGGCGAGGAGAAGTAACAGCCAAAAGGCTGCAGTACATGTGGAACAAAAACCTAGACTCCATTATCATGGCCATCATCATCACAAATGAAGAAAATCTCAAGCAAAGATACCAACTATGTAAATTAATAACCTAATAACTCCCCGAACAAGAACAAAACTGAAAATTGAGTAAATATAGCAATAGTTTATTGGAAAGATACTTAATAATTCATGGGAATATTCCGAAGTCGAAAGTGTAAATCGTACAATACCCACAACGAGCAAAACAATAAACATCAACAAGAAAAATTATCAAAAACGACCAATAAAATAGCAAGTTGTGTATTCCTCGGTGTGAAGCAAATCCTTTGATCGGGTAAAGCTGTTCTGGAAGCTTAAGAAAGACCTTTTACCTATTACCCTAAAATCTTGCCAGTCCGACAGATACTTTCAAGCCATTAGTGACCTCTCTCTCCCAGCCGGCTATCCCGCAGATACAGGGGTACCACAAAGAGTATCTTAAGACCCACCCTACCCTACTCTTCCTTACCACTTATGCGGATGATACCGCCATCTTTTTCTCTCATAAAGATCCTGTCGTTTAAACCAGAAGCCTGCAAACCCATGTCGCATCCCATGAGCAGTGATTAAAGCTGTTGAAGATGACAATAAACATCATAAAAATGTAATCATTTCACTCTTCTGAGAATAACCACATGTATGTAATAAGCAACCACTGCTCCCATATACTATCCCTTTCCTATCTGCTCATATGCTACCTAGAAGTATATACTGGCAAAAGACTTACATCTAACACTCCCACGCAACTCAAAAAACAAGAGCATAATAGATGTGTCAAACGTGCTAAAACATTGCTCGACAAACGACCAAAACTGACTCTATAAAATAAGTAACTCATTTAAATAACTATTCTGAGACCCATTTGGACATACGGCATCGACCTTTGGGATTCAGCAGAACGTGCTAACTTCCAACTTATCTAATCCTAAGAATCAAACAGCCTTCGAACCAACGACAATCTCCTTTCTATGTATCCAATTTTACCATTCACAAGCACCTTATTATCCAATATATCCTTGAAATAAGGAAAAAACTCAACAGTAAGTTTCACAAATAAATTTCTAATCTCACAAATGTCATGTCAGAAACCATTCATCTTACACCCTTCCAGTAATCCTCTCCCACGGCTGAAGCGTGATTGGCCTCGCAGTGAATGTGATTAATGCTAATATATAGGATGACTGCTAATGGGTATTTGAATACTGCCTATTTTTCTGATTTATGTATATTTGTTGTGTTCATTTGGTTTTGCTTTACGCTCTAAGATGTTATCAAAGAAAAACATCATTTCGTACTTGGATACAGAAATCGAAAAACAATATCCAAGAAAGTATAACTATCGTTGGGGAAAATAGATCACATCCACTATTTAAGAGAGGAATTCGTTCAAATATAGGACGTGTTTTTAATTTAGCAAACCGCAATCTTTTCTCAGTGGGCCCACTAATCCAAAAAAAGTTAGTGTAATTAAAAAGTCGTTATTCTTGGATTCCAGGTCGGCATAAAAGTCAATGATAAAGCCGACCGAGCTGCCAAAGGAGCCAAAATTATGTACAAAATTTATGTTGACAAGTTAGCAGGCCGTAATGGCAAACAAATTAATAGGAATAAAATTGTCTGTACAACCGGTGGCCAAGGAGAGAATGGACAGAAAAGAAAAATAGTAATGGATCATTTGTAAATAGGCCACACCATGCTCACACACGGGTATCTCCTCATTCCGGTGCACAAGTAAATGTAAGACATATTAGAGTTTGGACAATTGGCGCAACCCAGGACAAGGTGTCTAAAAAACATCAACACAGCGATGATTGCAGCGAGAAATTGGTTGGATACTTAAAACAGATAAATGCATATGGTCGCCCTTAAAGGGACTTTCATGCGTGGATTTCTTTTATCGAGTGGATGTATTTATTAGCTTGAGTGTTTTATGAGTAGGACGAATATGTACCCAACATACCCACAAAGTAGATTAGTTGTTTTGCAGGGTGAATGGTAGCGTCAATTCTTTTTAACTGTTTATATTCATTGAAAAGTCATATTTTGTATGAATGAATTCATTAGAGAGAATAAAGGTGGGACCTTAGTGGAATATTGAGTACTCTGCATACCACCAAATTTAGATTAGTTATAAACATAAGAGGCAAAAATGTGGCCAAACTCGTTTTTTATCGTTATAATTTTTATTTTTTGTATTCAGCTAAAATATACGTAATATAACTAGTGATAACTAAGATATAGCTAAATAAAGAATTAAATAAAAAATTAAACTGATAATGAGTATAACAATTTGACGAAAAAAGTTGTTATGGAAACAATGAAGAAAATATTAAGTACGGAGTATTTCGTCCTCTTGCATTGGTCACCGCTAGCATTCGACGAAGCATTGATTTTATGAGGTTTTGAATCTAGTGCAGTGGAATATTTTCATACTCCTCCAGCAACGCCATTGTTAACTCCTGCAAATTCTCACTGGGGACTTTTTACCCTCGTTGACAACTCGTCCCAAATAGGTCCGACAGGGTTTAAGTTGGGACTTCATGGTGGCCACTCCAAACATTGAATTGAAGCCAAGTTGTCACCAACGATCTTGGGAGAGAAAATGTTGCGGGGATATATATCTCTCCCCTGTTTCTCCAAACCCTCTCTCGGCCGTCGGAAGACCTCCAACCTTGAGTAATCGAAAACAAGATTTTACTCCAATCTTGCTCAGACCAATTGATGTGAAACTTAACTGAGCTGTTCTATGCCTTATTAGAAGTTCTGGATCAGTCGCAGGCCTTCTTGAACCTAAACCAACTTCTAAAAGTCTTCCACTTATAATGCATAAACTAACATTAACATGTCTAACTTATAGAGGTCGTTTGTATGATTTCAACAGGGGTAGAATGTCGATTACGGAATACAATCGAAAAAATAAAACCTCTCAGATGTGATACAATACCACCTGATCCATGCCTTTTTGAGTGGAAGCGATGGAAGACCCTTCGGACTTATTTTAAGTAGCCTGGGCTTCACTTATTTCATCTTCTAGCCGAATCTGTATCACTTAAAACAACTTTAAAAAAACAAAACACCGGAGCATTACAAAGAAGTTTTAGAGAAAAACCAAGTGAGAAGAGACTGACTATTTAGAGATTTTATCGGTGATTTATTTACCTCTAGTCCTTTAAAACAGACCAAATAGTGTATTGACTAAGAGATAATTAAAAATATTAAGGGTGGCCGCTTTTTTGCCTCTATGCCTATTGTGTAGTTGTGTGTGTACGTTAGAAATGTGCTGTCGTAAATAACATATAGAGACGTAATGATTATTTAAATGTTTACATTTCACATAAAATATGTATTTCTGTTATCCGAGGGGGTTTTGGGAATCAACTGTACAAAATGGAATACGGTTTAATCTTGTTGAAATGTAAAAAATTTCTTTCATCCCTTCCATTTCACCGATTAAAATTTAAAGAATATAAAAGTAGCCCGGAGGCTTTTTAAATTCCTCCAGGCTCGTTTCATTGACATCCAACTCCATCGACGATAAAAAAAGAACCTTCTAAACGATATCCAGGATTCTCTAGGTGTATAGAGGAAATGCTTGCTGTTTATCAAGGAGAGAAACGGCCGAACTTACACCGCAGTGCGCTGTAACAAATTTCTATCCTCGGCGGCAACCAATCAACAATCCGACCTGGGATAGCCTTCAATGTATTACCAGAAAATTACCTAATACGAAACTCGTCTAGGAAAATTTCCAGTAGTAACAATAAAGACAAATGGATGCGGTTAACTGTGATTTACCCCGTTTGCCCACATGTTCCGTCTTTCTCCGCTCTTCTGTTCCTCTCCAAAATGCCATTACCATATGAATAAACAAGAGAACCGGAGTTTTTTCCGCCAAAGGCAAGGACCCAAGAGGAAATTAGCCGGCCCTGCCCAATAAGAAGTGAGCCCGGAATTAGCATCTATGCAAATTGTTTCATCTAAGCCAGACTCGGCTAACGTGGGAATGAATATTTAGCTAAGCGGATTCTACACTGGCATAGAATATTCAATCGGCTAATCAGTCGGCCGAGTGACTTCAGTTAGAAGTCAGTCATGCAGAAAACATTTTACAGAAGTTCTAAAATTCAGAAAAGCAAAAATTATACCTTTAATTCTTAGCGAGCCTATTAGACTAATTAAAAAGAATCAAAACATATTTTTACTATTTTATCCCTAGAAAAAATGAGTACTGTCTGGGCGCGTATTTAGACATAGCACAAGCTTTCGAAGGGCCTGGCATCCAGGCATACTTTTGAAACTTAAGCTCTTCCTACCCTCTAATTCCTACCTTTTATTGATTCTTTTTATTGAACCTACGTAACTGTAAAAATGTCGCTGTTTCTGAGTGAGGTGCGGCAATAAATTCTCGGAAGTCAAACAGATACCGGTGTACCGCAAGGTAGTATCCTTGGTCCTAACCTTTATATCATTTATACTGCTGAGCTACTGATTCATCCTGACCCTATTATCGCGGACGACACCGCAATCCTATCCTCTAACTCGAATCCCGTCCAAGCTACCTCCAACTTCCAGGAACACCTTGAGCCTATCGAAGACTGGTGTAAAAAATGGAGGACTAGACTAAACGAAGAAAAATTCACTCAGTGTACTTTTACGCTGAAAAAGCAATCTTCCCCTCCATTGTACATCAACAACAAAGAGAAACCTGTTTCCAAATATCAGCAAACTGACGTGGAATTTCCACACAAGGCTTAAAAAACAACTACTTAATCAAAACTTAGACTTCTAAGACCGAAATCGACTTTGGCAACTAAGACAAAGCTAACACTGCACCAGACTTTACTGAGACCAGTAAGGACATACGGAGTGGAACTATGGGTACTGCCAGTCCTTCCAATCGAAAGTCCTTAGACAAATTTTCAAAGCACCTTATTATGTCACTAACCTCAATATCCACAAAGACCTCAACATTCCATTTGTCAACGAACTGATCCGGTCCAGATTGTAAATCTTTCATACCAACCTTTCGAACCATCATAACAGTACTGCTCGAGCCCTCTACTCATTCCTGAAAACCCGCCTCGGTACCTCCTTGACAATCTAATCATATGCATTGAGTGCGAGCAAGGCTGGCTCTTCAAAGCTTGTGTTCTACCGGTGCAGTGCTGGCGTAAGTTCTAGTGATGTACTGTACGATACATTAATCATATGTACCTATTTGTATAGTATATGATCATGTATAGGTAACAAATTAATTTAAATAAATACTATTAAACGCTTTTTTAGTTGATCCTATGGAACAAAGTAATTACTTTAATCCAGAAGGACGAAAAATTAGTGTCACCAGGACAGAAGACATGATGCCACAAGTGGTAAAAGCGCCGGGGTACTGATCCCGGAGGTCATGATTTCCAGTCTCGTTCGTGACTAATTTTTCAACTAAATCAAACTTTGCATAACTATGTTACACTAACCTATTGCATAAATTCAAGAAAATCAATATAAACTCAAAATGCGAAATTTGAGCGTAGTAAATCGTCAAAATCCTATGTTTCGTAAGAAAAGAATAACCTCGTATTTATTAAATATACTTAAAATTCTTAATTTTCCAGAGATACCCAGAAATTTTGCAATATTTTGCTGTGAACGAACGACAAAGCCAAAACTATGAATTAGTAGATCATAAAGCATGTCAGTAAAAATTCTTAAATCGTCAAAATCGGGTAATCGTCTTGGTCTGATAATAAATCAAATCTGTGAAGCGTCGAGCATTTAACATTTCTGCCTATCCTGTCAGGCGTTTCGGCATTTTGCCGTCTTAGTGGTTGGGTTGTGAACGTATTGGTCAAATTATAAGCTGGGCGACAATTAACCTACCCCGCATGCCTCATCAAGAAATCTTACAATAAAAATCATAGCATACTTCCCCACAAATAATCCTTTCGGAAAGCTAGAAACACTCAAGATCCAATTGCTCACGATGGTCTCATTTCAATATCGATTCAGCTCCTTCTCCCCTAATTATTGTTCACGCCGGAAAGCTCTGGGTGAGAATTTCATTTTAGGTACAAGATTTCCCAACCCACCGAGACGCGTTATCGCCACTTATCCACTTCCATGAAAATGGAAGTTTCGTGTTCGGGTACAGAAAGGTACCGATGAAGTTAGGCCGTTTGAGAAATGAACTCTGATGATCGCATAATGGAAACTCTACGGTGATAATTCCATAAAATTTTTGTAGAATTCCTTGTTCTTAAAGCGATCTTACATGCAATCTTGTTAAATCACCCTGTTTTATAACAGCAGCCTGCAACGTACAATATTGTTGACAGTTTAAGGGCCGACAAATTACATTGACCATCACAAACCCTCTTCTTCCTTGATTCATTTTTCTGATGTTGTGCAGCTAAGTTATACGCACCAACTGTTTCATTTATCTATCCTGTTGCCAGCGTCTCTCCAAGCCAAGGATAAACAAACCCATAATAAATACAAAAAACTTTACACAAATAATATAAATATATTATTGTCAAAACAAGTTAGTCTAGATAGCATTCATACTGCCTCAGAGTACTTGATATTACTCGGGGTAATTGGAGAAGGAGCCCACCATTCACGCTCAAAACTTATATTCGTAAACACGATATCATTCATATTGCCTCAGGGGACATGATACTCTTCGAGGTAATCGGAAAAGGAGCGCCACCAGTCACGCTAATAAATTATGAAATTATGCTCACACCCCAGATTACGTTCACACTACCCCGAGTAATCGATATCCATAAGGGTAATTGGAGGAGCCCCAACCATTCACGCTAATAAATTATGTTTGCACATCAGACATCATCCATATTATCACAGAGTACTCAATATTCCTCGAGAGGGGAAGAAGCCACTCCATTTATTCTAATAAATCATGTTCAAACATTAACTCCATTCATACTGCCCATGAGTACTCCACATTCTTCGAGGTTATTGTAAAAGGAGCACCATCATTCTCGCTAATAAATTACTTTCACATATTTGTTCGGTTTTTATAATACAAACGACGCGATAGGTCAAAGCATCTGTTATGAGAAAAGGGACCACGATATCAATTGCATCATTTCTTATCGATCATTATCGGTCTGAGGTTCGATTCCCAGCGTTAAAATCGTATGAACCCTCGTAAATTTCAAAAAAGTTTGTAAATGTATGTAAAAAATGTTAAGCATTTATATATACATATATATATNTATATATATAAAGGACTAGTAACTAGTCCGGCCAGATAATGGCTTGAAGATGAATCGTCTAGCCGGAAGAGACGAGCAGCACGTGCTGAAACCAGAGATGGTGATTTAGCATATTAAGCGGGCATTGGGTGCTGGATCGTATTTAAAGGAATTAGTCACGCTTCGATTTGGTCCGGAATCTACACACCTTTAATTCAAAATTAGCCCAAGGCTTCCATAGCGAATTGGACATCGATTCCGCAATTTCGAGATTGCGGATAGGACCGGCTTGCCAACTATGTGTCTCCGTGTGTCTCGGTTCAGAAAATTGATACTTTAGTCAAGTTGGCGCGGCGGTCCTTAAGACATTGAGCATGTTGATACATGGACGTTGTATTCTTTGGTCTCGTCAAAACGAGCTTGCCAAGATTTTTTAATATCGCAAACCAGCCAGTTTAATTAAACTTACGAAAACAAAATACAACCGGAAGAAACTCGTTTTCCATTTGTCTTCATTTAATTTTTATCTGGGATTACACTATCAATTGATTGTGTTGTAAAGTATTATGAAGAATAATCCAAGAAAATATTTACTTTACGCCTGTACAGGATTACATAAACGCCTTGAATATGGCAAAACCTTTAGATCGTACGATATAACATCCATGAAAGGGCTGTAGGTCCACTTGTGCTTATATAAGTTAGGAGAAACATATGACAGATTGATTTATGACTCATAAATTTTCTTAAATAAATAAGCCCACGAAACTCTAAGTATGAACCTGGAAGAGGGGAGGCTTGTGCTGTTATGATTTAAAAGTTGTACAAATGTGTGTGTGTATAATGTGTATTATGGGTAACATCAATTATTAATAACTAATTCAGCAATAAATATAACAAGGGCATCGAGTTGTTAAAGAGTAAATGTTCTCCAGTGACTCAAGAAAGAAAAAAAAAGAACAAGGTACCTACATTTTTGTCATTTCTAACTATATACACGACCGATATAATTTATATACGAGACACATTCTTGGCTTGTAAAAGCTGTCGAGTCTTAGATGCAGGAAAGAAACTCCGTCTAATTTTTGAGAAAAGTTGATGCAACTCAGATGTTTTGGTAACCGTTGCCAGAAACCGCCACCAGGACCAACCGTACGTCAAAATAATTACAATTTTTCAGCACGGTTGAGTTTTAGATTTATTACATCGGTATTTTACTTAGTTCCGAGCGTAATACATTGTTCCGGCAATACATGAATTTATTATATTCATTTAGTATCCTTATCGCATTAAATTGCATACACTGTTTTAACTCTTCAATATTATATATATATATATATATACAGAAATACCACGTCATGGAAGCTTGCCAACGTTCACGCAATCCCAATCCAAACAAATCTCACCACCTATAAATCCACTACTATCAATTTGATTCTCGGCATCACAATTCCACTGTAACTGCGCCAGCTTGTAGTGGATATCATCCCTCGAGCAGGAAGAATACTGCTTTGGAGTCTTCTTCAATGTTGAACAGGCTATCGATCCGGTCTAGCACCTAGCTCAGCTAACAATTCCCAATCCTCCAGTCCAACCTGGCCGACAGGTACTTGAAACATGTATCTTATTCTCCTTTGTGCGAACATGGTGTCCTGGGCCCGTTAAATGCTCTATGCTAGTACCCTTACCCATCAGGACACCAATAACCTAATACACTGTTAACAGAGTCATTCTATCATCCAACTGCGACCCCGTTACAGCTCACGATCTAATCTCTAATGCTAACAAACCTCACCCCCTTTAAAACCACTATTATCAATTTGATTCTCGGCCTCACAATTCCACTGTAACTGTGCCATCTTGATGTGGACATGATACCTCCAACTGAAGGAATACTGCTTTCGGGTCTTGTTCGTTGTTGAACAGGCTTTCGATTGAACCACCTAGCTCAAGGGCGTACTAAACTTCACACAATTCCTCATCCTCAAGTCCTACCCGGCCGACAGGTACGTGAAACAATGTATCTCATCCTCCTTTATACAGGATGAACTTGGGCGTAATGGGTCCGTTACTATACTCTATAACTGGTAATATCATTTCCCATCACGACACAACGATCCTAATACAGTTAACACTGCCTTCTATCATCTAACTCCGACCCCGTTATGGCTCATGATCCCTCCAGGCACTATATTCCGTTGAACAACGGTTCAAATAATGACTAAATAAAACTCAACATCTCGAATTTTTAAAAGATAACCTCCAATTTTATTATACCTTCAAACTCTTACTACCTAAAATCTCATCCAATACCTAGGACTGTTTTTAGAAAAGCGACTGACCTGGAATCCCCATAGACGAGTTAAAAGGTCTGTACTGAACTGACTACTAGACAATCTAAACATTCCCTCGACAAGAAAACACAAAGATGCCACTCATTAGTGAACCCAACAGTGCAACAAAGTACGTGGTTCAACCAAACCTTCCAATCTTCGCAGAATCCTACAATCATGACTTCTTAGAAACATTGTCAACGGCCTGTTCTATGTTTCTAACAATATCATCCAGAACAACCTATCGGGTTGTCCGGAAAATAATGCAGGATTTTAAGTTTTCATTAAAAAAAATCTATATAAAATATTCTGTTTACGTTTATAGGATTACTCATTTGTATGAATGTCAACACTTATTAATCCTCTTCCAAATGATATTGTTTGTTTACCTCTGTAGCATTCCGCTACTTGGAAATAATTCAGTCATCCTTATAATGTCAAAGCGAGAATTTCGTACGATTTTCTTTTACGAGTTTAAACTCGGCCGAAGCGGAGCCCAAACGGCTAGAAACATTAACCAAGTCTGGGGCGAGGGTTGTGTTAATGAGTGCACTGTGCAAAGGTGGTTTAAAAAATTTCGGGAGGGAGATTTCAGCCTTGAAGATGAAGAAGGTCGTGGAAGGCCTTCCTCTCTTAATGATGATGTTCTGCGATCAGTGGTGGAAGAAAACCCCAAAACAACTGTTCGAGAACTTGCAGAGCAACTCAAAGTCAGTAAAACGACCGTCGCTGACCACCTCAAGGCGATTGGAAAAGTGAAAAAACTCGAAAATTGGGTTCCACACTCATTAAACGATCGCCAAAAAAATCAGCGCTTTGATGTTTGTGCATCACTTCTTTGTCGAAACAAAAATGACCCATTTCTGGCCAGAATTGTTACATGTGACGAAAAGTGGATTCTCTACGATAACACTAGACGTTCTGGACAGTGGCTCGACAAAGGAGAAGCTCCAATACATTTTCCAAAGCCCCCAACTCATCAAAAAAAGGTAATGGTTACGGTATGGTGGGCTTCATTTGGTTTAATACACTACAGCTTCTTAAATCCTGGCGAAACCATCAATGCTGAATCATACTGTAACCAAATTAATACCATGCATCAGAAATTGGCAGTAATGAAGCCCTCTTTGGTCAATCGGAAAGGGCCCATTTTGTTGCATGACAACGCTCGACCACATGTGTCACGTGTAACGTCACAAAAATTATTGGAGCTTGGCTATGAAACTTTGCCTCACCCACCCTACTCTCCGGACCTCTCGCCTACTGACTACCATTTTTTTAGACACCTGGACCACTACTTACAACACATAATATTCAAAAATCAAACGGAACTGGAAAATGCATTTATTGACTTTATCAATTCTAAAAATTCTGAATTCTACTCAGACGGAATTAATAAGTTACCAACACGTTGGGAGAAATGTATTGAGAGTATGGGAAATTATTTTGATTAAAGAACATTGCTTTAAAGTAACTAGTTTCTTTTTTTTTGTTTAATACCAAAATCCTGCATTATTTTCCGGACAACCCAATACATAACCTCTTCATAAAGGATAATGACTTTGATCCAGATGCAAAAAGTCCATACTACCAACCAATTCCACTCTACTCCCTCCAATCCGGACAACCTAATGGACCTACCGTGAGAGAGTGAGAATGAAACTAATGTTAACTATGTTTTAGAAGAGCTAGCACAGGATAGGCTCTGCTTTCAATTTGATATAATATACTATCGCACAGCGATTTATGTAACTTACTGAAATCCTTCTTCATCATTCCTCAAGAGATTACAGAAGAATTATAAATTTAAAATATTCTTTAGGTTACGTTATTATGTTTGTTATATTGATATTAGTTCATATTCTTTAAGTTCCTAAGTATTTATACGGTTTTCCAATTGAAAATATATCTATAAATGTCTTTTTCCTAATATTTCCCCAAATATGTCATGATATTATCAGGACCAGTCTTGTTAATTTGTCGAGGCGTAGATCAGAGGGCAACCAAATTTCACGATTGTTGATGCAACCGGGATGTTAAAGCCCCTATAACCCGAACGTAGATCAATACAATTACTACTTTCATCACGAACATCTATCCAGGTCGTAACGCGTATCATAGGCCCTGTTCCTCCAGCTATTACATTAAGCAAAACATTGTTGTAGAGAGGCGGTTCCAGTCTCGATGGAGACAATTTCCACTTAACTTCTCCGCAAAGTTTCCAACGTAACTCGGAGTTTAGTTTAGTTGGTGTGCACCGAGACTATTTCCGTCCTAGGCAGTGATGGAATTTTATCGTAAGGCCTTGCAATAATTAAGATGACACTTCGTCCTCGACTTGATAGGGTATGTATGCTTTAAGGCTTGTTATCACGAGAACCTCTTTTTTAACGACATTCGATAACATCAAGACAGTTGATAGCTTAATTAAATTCAAAGTTGATAATTGTTAAAATATCGGTCGATAGAACTCCAAACCTTTCTCCCTCTCATGAACAACTAAGGCCAAAACAAGTAATGCCAAAAACTACTTAATGAATTAAGTGATTAAAAACCTTGCTTATCAAACAATGCCAACGTCTCAGACTTGTTTAATGGAGAAAAAGACGGATTCATTAAATATAACCTTCCAGAGTAAGCAAGATAGAAAAAAGTTCACGTAAAGCCCTTAATGTTTTGATTTTAAATTAAATATCGAAGTAGATACTAACATTTCTAGAATACATAAACAAGAGTAGTTAAGTCGTTTTGGTCAGGTCAGATCTTCAGTGATGAATCTATCCATCTAATCTGTACTTGCATATAACTCTGACCAAACTAAAGATAGCGGCGGGAAGAAGAAACGTGTCAGGCAAAAAAATCGGAACTTTTTCAAACATGTAATGAATGAACCGGATCAAGCGATTTTTTTCAAGCCCAAAGCATGAGCAATCAAACTCATAACGGAAGTATACCTCGGTCTTTCAAGCTGTAATACTAACAACGCCATCAATGCTTGTGCCTTGGAAAATCATAAAGAAGGTTACACTGACAAAAATATCCTCATTAGGTCGGACAGCCAAGCAGCTATTAAAGCATTAGCATGAACGCATTCTCCATTAAACTCTCCTAAACTTTGGGAAACACAACCTTATTACATCTTGGGTAATCGAGGCATATGGGAATTTTGGGAAACGAAAACGAACAAGCAGGCACAATGTCTAGAGGAGGATTTGGAAGACCATATATAGGCTCTGAACTTGCTATAACAAAAATGAACCCAAAATCCCATCCAAAAGGAGGAATGGATAAACTCTAGGAACGCTAGACACAGTAAGCTTACGCTAAAAAAGCCCTCACCAACCCTAGCAAACTCACTGTTACAATTAGAGAAGGCTAAACTCTAGGGGGTGATAGGACCATTTACCGGTCAGTGCCATCTCACAGAACATCTACACAGCATGGACATATTCAATGATCCCATTTATAGATTATGCAATGAGAAGGAAGAAACAGTCACCTATATCGTATTTGAATGTGAAGCAACTCCTAAATATAGACATAAACTTGGATACAAAGGAAATCCTGGGAAAGGTATTGCAGCAACGACAGTCAATTACCTCCTCAGATTCATCGACAGAAGATAGATCGAATCGACAGACTGAACTAAAGAATTAGTTCAATTAGTTAAGGTTTTTAGTTGAGATAAAGTGCCACGAGCGGGATTCGAACCCACGACCCTCGGCTAGATACGCGGCTACTCTACCACTTCAGCTATCGTGACTTCAATCCACTCGGACACTAACTTCCCATCTCAACCCCACCTTTTGAATTTTCCCTCCTTTTTGCCATTTCTCAAATGTCGTGTAATCTATTTGATTCTCGGCGACAAATGAAATGGCCACGGAGAGCTTTAGAGAAGACATACGTCATTGTAACTTATTAAACTCACTAGTTTTCGTGATCCGCTTGACCAATTAATATCTTTTAATTAATTAAGGTTTTTAGTTGATAAAAATTTCAGTATCAGGAGCGGGATTCGAACCCACGACCTTCGGCTAGATACGCCGCTACTCTACCACATGACTGGTGACTTCGATCCACTTTATCGCACTAATAACATATATTAGATTTAGTAATAAAGGTATTCCAGTAATGAGTTCCTGCCTTCAATATTACCGGTTTTGGTATGATCTGTGCAGTTGTATTGTTTGTCGCAAATGCTTTATACTATTTAAGAATCAAAGCAAATATCCATATTGTTTATAGGACAGTTTGCACGAGAAGAATTCAAATGTGTTTGTTGCATGATTAAACTCATGATAGTAAATCAGTGAAACTTGGCGGACCCACTGCATTCCACGTGTGTACACCATGTTATAAATTCAATAAATGTCGCCTTGTACTATTTTAATTCAAAACAGTCGCTAGTCGTTTGCTCGGGTCAGTTATCTTCCACCTCTCAAATTAAAAGACAAATAAAACTAAGAAGGGTCGCCGGGAAGCTTACCAAAAACAAGATAATGTAGTTTTCTACAAGCCACAATTAATATAAAAGACTTTTTTTAGCAATGAAATAAACTATTTGAATTGTTACTTCCCTCCGTTATGTAATAAAGAAGGAGAGGTGAACGTCATTAATGAGTTTGTAAATATATGTAAGAGTCATTATCATATCTTCAGGCCAAGGTTTCCACCTCTTCGTTCGGAAAATTCACCTAAGTTGAAAACATATGTAAAATCCTCGCCTTATTAAACGTTGACCCCGACGGAATTATCATTTTTTACCAACAGGCCAGCTAACGACAATAAGACGTCAATTGTGTAACGAATTTATTTAAAACGTATATTAAAGAAGAAGAAAAAACATTAATTTCATCTAGAGTTAAAAAGGAAAAATGTTTCTTAGTAACGCTCTTTTCCTAATAAATTTTCCATGATGCTAATCCAACGCTGTAAAGTGATTGAAGGTTGTTCAACCAGTAATTTTTTTAGTCATTTAATCAAGGATTAACTCATCTACCTATTATTTTATACCTAAAATTCTAAACATGTGTAACATCTCTTACAACAGATGTCCCAAAAAAAATTAAATTAATTAAAATTAAATTAATAATATAAACTAAAATAGATAAAAATAATAATTAATTAATTAATAAGAATTTTCAAAGGTTGGTACCAATGTAAATAAAAGAAAGATAACCATAGAGGAGTTCGAGGGGACAGAGATCGGACTCTCTCTCCTGAATCCGAGTTGGAACAACCTAATTAGAAAACGCACAAGGTATTTAAGATCATTCTTTTCTATTCCTAATTTCCTTCGAGTGATTGTAGTTAAATTCATTTTGTTTATTTCGATTTATTTTATTTTACAAAATTTCAAGTGAATTTATTCTGTTTGTTAAGAAAAAAAAGGAAAAATATATTATTTTGTTTCTTGTAAAAATTGTAATAACACAAATGTATTTTATTTTAATTTCTAAAGAAAATTGTTCGTATTAATTGTATCTTTCCTAATTATAGTAAACGTTTAACTTAAAAAAAATAAAAAAAAATATTTTATTATTTTACAGTTTCATCTTTCATCATTATATATCTTTATTAATTAACATAACTATTTTACTGAATAAGAATAAAATATAAAAATAAAATATAAAATTCATTCCTTTAGAAAATACCTCTGGGGCAAGTAAAACTAACTTGTTGGGCCGAAGCTTGAAGGAAAGAATTTTATATTTTACATTTCCAGAGAGGTGACACGTCTCGTTTCAACAACGAAATTAATTTTTAATACTTCAAAACATAAAATCCGCGTTTTTTTTAAATAGTTTTTCAATACTTTTAAATTAAAGAATATGAATATTTTTTTTAATTTATTTTATTTTGCTATCTTTAAAGTTGAAATTAAGGAAGCCTGTTCGGATAAGTTCCTTCAAGTATGAAATTTTAAGATCTTTATGATTTATTTGATGACGTAGAAGGGAGATTGAAAGGATTGGATTCGTTGATGTTAGAGGAGGTCTCACAGTCCTTCTCAATAAGTCAAAATAGGTCAGATGAGTGTTTTGTAAGCAGTTGGTTTGTTCCGTATGCTTAGAGTTGAGAATGGACCCAGTAGGGAAGTAGACTAAGTAGTCAATATCTTTTAAGTTCTTGTCGTTTTAATCTATGTGGGTTCCATGGGTTCTAAAAAAAACTAAGGTAGCGGATGGGTGGATGGGGTATTTCCTTATTTATATAAACTGATGGCATGTTCAACTTGTTGGCCTGTTTCCTCGTTAAGCCTGATCCGCCACCGAGTGCACCAGGTAATGAAGTTCAGATGTTGGATTGCTTTTGTGGCTAGGAATGGAGTCAGATAGGATTGCGGTGTCGTCCACATACGTTGTGAGTTGTGTGGAACTGTGTATATCAGCACAGTAGATGGTCGAGTAGGTTAGACTTTGGATACTTCCCTTGTGGAACTCCATCTTTGATCGCTGGTATTCAGGTGCATCAATCTTCGAGTGACTATTACAAAACTTATATAATCAAACGTTAGATCAAGAAGGCCCGTGAAATGCATCCTTCTCATCACAGAACCGCGAAGATACTACGATTTTTAACGCAACACCAAAAAGATCATTTTTTTTGTAAAACGTTTTGTTATTATGCCACCAGGCATAGAAGCAGTCAAAACAGCCAGAGGGGGTATGCAAACAATTTAAAATACTAAATTTGACGACTGGAATTCGAGGGATATTAATCTCGGAGTCAGAAGTTAGGAAAAGACAGAGTCAAACGCAAGACCAAGAAGTGCTATTTGACATTTCTTGGGAGGACGTACCGAATCGGTACCTATCTACCGGCTTGAATGCCTCAAAATATAAGGAGATGATTGTACTAGATCATGCAGGGTCTTTTATGTCTTTTTTTGGCTCCTATCCATTGTTTATGAATAATGATCGGTCACATGGGAACGTGTTTCTGAGTACCTGAAAAACAGGTATCCAATACCCTTGATTGTCCAGCAAGCAGATGGGATAAATCATCTTATTCTTAACTTTTGGGTCATCAATTCTTGTGATAATACATATGTATAAATGAAAGAAGATTAACATATTAACAACCGTTAAGCAGAAACATTGTTGCTCAACCTTTTTAAAAAGAGTTCCTACTCACAATAAGTTGTTTTCAACGTCTGGATTTCGAGTCTACAGCCCATCATCAGGTTGTAGAGCGCCTTCAACCTGATGGTAGGCTATACGCTCGAAATGCGGATCGTTGAAAACAACTTACTGTGAGTAGGAACTATCTTTTTAAAAAGATGAAACATCGGTTTTCCGAGCATTGATGAAAATGCACAGCGAATGTAAATTTTTTCTTTAAAAAACTGGGCTTTTTGTAACATGTTAATGATATTTATGTCCAATAATTTACTTACACTACTACTATATGACTTATAAGTTACTTTTAAAAAACTGCCGTGGTTGAAAAATATTTTTGTATCTTATGCAAACATGAAAAAATTGTCTTATTTCCGAAATGACATTTTCTCAACCATATATGGTACCTCGCTGTAATAGGCGCATAACTCTAAAGCTCAGAGTTGATGTCAAAAATATATCCCTCAGTATAATATAAGACAGGTGGCAGAACGTCATTTTGTAGTTTCATGAGTCTGTCAGCAAGACTGAAACGGATGAAGAAAAATGGAGATGGGATAATGTTATTTCATCATTCGCCAAACCAGTTTCTTAACATTTCCCTTAAATGAAAATAACTCTAAATAAATAAAATATATCGATGAAGTTCGTGTAACATATGAGAGGGAGAAATTTAGTAAAAGTCCTCTGTAAGCGAACTGAATCAATAAAGAAGACGATAACCATTCCTGGCACACGCTGACAATTCTTATCTAACACGGGTAATGCCTACGGAACATTAAGGAGATCGGTCCCGTTTCACGCATTAGTCTTGGGAACACGTCTTCCGCGATGGGGAGGCACAAAGGCCTAACGGAACAAGGAAGATGCAATCGATATTATTTATGAGAATAGAAACTACATGTATTCACGATAATTCATGCTTACAGTTCGAAGCAGGAGGAGCTCTATTCTATTATGCTACATTTTAGCGTACAGAACGCCATAATATCGCGTTTGTCACTGACGTATATATAGACGTATCTAACAAATGATCCGATAAGAAAAAACGAAAGAAAAAGCCACTATACGTTTGGGATACGGATAGAGATAGGGATAAAAGAGGCGGCCTCAAGGCCTACTGCACCTCGACGTGATCTATTGTGCTCCCTTGTTTTTTATAACACACTGGCCAGCTTCAGGCTGTTAATCAGCCTCCCTAACTTTGCCGGCGGATCCTTAGCGTAGGATTTTGCTTGCGCTTTTTCGTGTCCTAGTTGCAAAAATCCTAAGTAGACCTTCACAGAAACATAGAATGTGTTCTGCGGTCTCCTCCACTTCCTGGCATTATCTGAACAGTGTTTCTTGTCTGTACTCCTATCTGGAGGCACGTGCTTTCTTAAGTGGCAGTGCCCTGTCAGGAGTCCAACCAGAATCCTAGTTCGGATGCGGTCGCCTTCCAGTATTCTTTTGTAAGTTTTGCGAATGGTCCTTCTATGAATTTCTTCGCGAGCCTCATACCTGTGGTATTGTTCCACCATATTTTAGACTCATTAAGAATCCATTTTAACCCAAAGTAGGGTTCAAGACCCAGAGAGTTCAAGTTGGCCCCCTGTTTGGCCAATATGTCAACCTTTTCGTTGATCTATGCCTCGAGTGCCCAGAGACCCTTGCCTATGTCAGGTCATTAGTGTCACTGACTTCCGTCCGGGACTCCATGCACTTCCTCTTTGCCTTCGCCTCGCATGACACTAGGTTGTTCTGCGATTAAAAACGCTATGATGCGGGGGGGGAGTATTAATCACGGAGTCAACTGTGAAAGGTCTTCTTATTACAGAATACCCTAAGAGACACTAAAATTTGTGAGGGAACACAAATGGTGAACTATAAAACAATTCCTTTTCACAAACAGGACACGACTGGCAATTACCAGTCCAGATGACCAAGAATGGGTTACAGTCAAAAAGTTCAGTCTGGAGAAGAAAGGATAATGATTCAGTCAGTCCAGCACGAAAACGGTGACATTTGGAGGACGGTCATGCTCTGTAGTCTGGAGCCACGAGTTGGTACCAACCCTACGGGGTCGTTCAATGCCTCAACGTGAATAAGATCTTATATGATTATGAAATGCCTTTATGAGTTTGAAACATAGCTTATGCATGATGCTCGGCCACATAGGGCAACATGTGTTTCTGTATACCTGAACACCACTGTTCTCGATACCCTTGATTGGCCAGCAAGAAGACAGGACTGTTTTGTAAACCAATTAGCGCGAATTGCATGATATCAAGGATAATAAATCCGTCACAGAACAAAAATATTTGGAGTAGTACAGAAATGAGAGGTCAAATAAATTGAAACATTTTGATATGCCAAATGGTGTACAAACGTACTACAGAATGTAATTTAGTTTAATCAGTAAAAAGGTGTGAGACCTGATAAAATGTTTCCATGTGTTGGAAGCATAATATAATATCACTGAGACGAATCCTCCCCCAACAAAAAAAAAGGTTTTTGATGTTGAGAATGAGAGTGATTTTGTAATTTAACTATCATCAATTACTCATTTAAATGCAGACTACAGGTTAAAATAAGGGTTTTACATGTTACTAAATCTGATATTTATGAGTGGTGCTCAAGGGGGAACTTGAGATAACGTCTTACCATGGAGGGAGGGAGAAAAAAAGGGAGAAATTAAAGCAAAATTGAGATTCTGGTTTACTAAATTGCCTTATAAATTTATTATAATAAGATGTCTGGCATTGTGCCAGGACAAAACGAAGCATGCCGAAAGCGGCAGGTAACCCAAGTTGACATTAAGTACTTGGGAGGTGAAAGCCCTCTCCATGCTTCCTTGAGTGGCCGAATTCACTGGGATATGCTAACCGCACTCGGTTTTGTTCTCTACTTGATTTTACTATCAATTACTTTTTCATGATTTTAAATGCGTTCTTCTCTACGCATTGATTACTCCGGAAATCAAACATCAAAAATAAAAATAATCATGATAAATTAAAGCATAACGTAAAGATTCAAACTGTTGAGACTAATCGTGAAATGCATTTTGTTTATTTTATTCGACTAATTTATTTTTATTTATTTATTTACTTAATGAAATTCAACTGATCAATATTACAACCGCAAACTATTTTAAAGGTCTTAGAAGGTGAAATGAGAGTGAGAGAGATATCGCTTCTAGACAATAGGGGATTAAAAATACAAATTTAGAAAACAGACATATTAAGGAGGAAGTTAATAGTAATTATTATTGTTCTTTACAAGTCCATGAATTTTTAACAAAACAACATTTTCAATTACAAAGTTAGTAAAACTATTAATTTTTAACTATCTATATTGGAACAACGTGAAGAATAGACAACATAAATTGAACCGCCAATAGACAAGGACCTTTATACATTATCAAAACATTTCAAGCAAGTTTAATAAACTTACAAATATTTTTTTAGGAAACCAAAGAAACACGCTAAAATCAAAGAAATTAACTACCTATTTATGAAACCAAAGAAATTCAACTGACTTCTACTGTGAGCTCAATTGACAGAAAGTAGCAAGAAATTGTTTCTATGCAGGATGTTCGGCTACTCGTGTTAAAAATTACAGTATCTCAACAGTTTGGGAATTATTCCCCTTTTTTCTGTTTTTTTAAGATTCCACTACCTTGCTTCCAATAAACCATGATAACTCCAAAACTAAAAGGTTTAGTACAAAGCCGTTGATACCATTGAAAACGACGTTAAATTTCCAGTAAGATGTGATCAATACTAAACTTGTAAACGTTGGCAAAGTAGGCGTTTTACTAGTCAAAACTTTGAAAAATATATATATTTTTTAATTTTTAAAAAATGGTGATTCTAAACTATTTCCAAACGTAGAGACCAGTAAGTTTGGATTTACATCATTATATATATTCAAGGTGTGCGGCTACTCGTATTACAAACTTTGCCAGTAGATTCTACATTCAAAATGGAACCAAAAAGTCCCAATCATCTATGGTCCGAATCTCAACAGTTAAGAAGTTATTTCACTTTTTCTGATTTTTTAAGATTTCACGGCCTTGCTTCAAATAAACAATGGTAACTCCACAACTTTTTATGTAAATCCGTTAATACCATTGAAATGTACGTTAAATTTCCAATAAGATGTGATAAACACTAAACTTGTAAACGTTGGTGAAATAAGCGTTTTAGTAGCGAGAACAGTGAAGAAAAATTAGTGTGAAAAATAGTGATTCTAAACTACTATTTCCACATGTAGAGACCAGTAAATTTCAGAAAACGTACTCCTTTAATATCCTTTTTAGTGATGTAATTCCTTTTTTCAAAGATGAAGAAAATGATGAAGGAAAGGAAAATCCAGTGGTTGACGGGTTGTTAAGGTGGAAAGATAAAAAAAATAAAATAAAAAAACTACGATTCAAAATTAATATAACAAAATAACTCCCAAAATGTGGAGATTCGGACCATATTTAATTAGGACTTTCGGTTCCATTTTGAATGTAGAACCTACTGGCAGAGTCTGTAACACGAGTAGCCGAACCCCCTGTATACTTTATGGGAGGACAATCAATGTTAATTGTTTGATGGAACCTTTTTATCTTGATCTGACTATTCCCGCTTTTCTGGTCGAATTGGTCCATCAAACGTGAAAATTGAAACCAAGCCGTAATAACTCGACCTCACATAGATGAGTTCGTCGTAACTACAAAACACATTTAGCCATGAATGAATTTTATCGTTTAACCCTTTGTGCTCCGAACTACGACAAAAACACAGAAAAGGCCGAACGTGAATTAAAAACTAAACGGCTATATTCACTATTTGACAAAGGACATTAATATTGAGAGAGAGCTGGATAAAATCCTTTTGTCCCTGGATTAACTTGATATTAATAACGTCTTTTCTACAAAGTTTCCCTTTTGTCAAAGATTTTACGACGTTAAAATCCTTGAAATACTCAACTTACAATTAACAAAACACGCAACATAACAACATAGTAAAGTACTTTCTTACCATACTGGTTCGTTTGTATTTTTGCATTATCAGTAACTACCAATTTGATTATTAATTGATTATATTGTGATATTGCTTGTAGGTCTGCGGGGTGAGAGACCTGTAGTTCGGTAGGATCGGATTTCGACGTTTTGGTCTTCAGTGCTGGGCCAGGGTTATAAGCAGCTGAGATAGAAAAAGCACTGAAAAACGAGACGCCGAAACTAGCTAAACTAACAAATAATACGTTTTATAATTGTTATCTTAAATGTTAATAAGTAAACCAGGCTGCCGTAAAATTGGCAATTAACATTATACAATGTTGGTCCATATTTAAATCAGTTAAACACAGGGTAGTGGATTTAATGGCGGGGTCGTTCGACAGTTCTTGCAGATGCCCCCCAGAAAACCTGAGCGGAAATGAGGAAACGTCTTTACCCGATTAAAATAGGCCATACATGGTTGGCACACGCGGCCGGACGTTAAGACCGGACCCCACAAGACATAAAGGCAGAATAATTTAATTAATAATAATCAAATAAATTAATTCCCTTTCAACACATTTTTTCCTTGCATTGTTAACCCACATTCTTTTAGGTTAAGATGAAGATCGATGATTTCTTAACGTCTTCCTGTAAAGCAAGTGCTATCTTCCCTAATTCACTATTTTTAAAACTTCTTAACATTTTTTCTCAATGAAACGATGTAAGCTTCGAACAATTTAGCTTTGAAGCTACTGTGATGACCAACACGGTACGGACAAATGGGCTCTGTCATCGTCACCGCAAGTCGGCCGACTGTTGGACTTCACGCTGTGCGGGCCCGGTGCGGTCATGTGGGGTCCAGACTTTATGAAGAGAAAGGTGGCACCATATGTCTCATAATACAAGAATGTCAGCTTACAGAGAGCGCGTAGGCATGCCGCCGAAATTAAGTATGGTTCTCGGGCAAAGTAGCGGGTTTCTGGGTCCCCTGTTCCCCTTTTTGGAAGACCGATTCTTTTTTTTGTTTTTATTGAATATAGATCTGTTTTATGGGTTTTGTGGTTATATGTCGAATGCGTGAATTTATTAGTGTGAGTAGTGAGAGACTGGTGGTGATGTCGCCCAACCAGTAGTGTGTGTTTAAGGGAGATACGGAATATCCATAAAAGTATCGCATCGAACCTAATTTTAAATTAAATGATTAGTAATGTTCATGTCGATGGAGGAATATCGAGTACTTCACCAATTCGAGAATAAATTCAATGTGCATAGGTGTGAATGTATTTATCTGTGTGATTGTACTATAAAAGTTTTAGGCTAAATTATATTTTACATGCGTTGGGGATGATGACCTAGCCAATTCCTAGACCATATGACCTAGCTGTCGGAAGCCCCCGTTGTGACGATCTTCCTCAATATCTGGGTTAAAGTGGATACTAGCGACCCAGCTGCCTAACAGGATAGGTACCCATGAGGTATAGCCCCCGAGAGTCGCCCTTCGGGGTGACAGTCCAATTGTGGATCTAATGGCTGCTAAATTAAACGTTTAGCCAGAAAAAGTGGAACAAAAAAGGGCGAGGTGATATTTTGAAGCAGAGTCTATTTTTAATGTAAAAACACTTTTTTCCTGTTTGTTTTCTTGTCGTATATTCTTCAGTTTTTATTGAATCAACATTTAATTCCGTTGCGAAATAAAAGATCAGGAAAAAAATATTGGACAAAATCCAAGACACAGTGCCAATATAAATATACATAAAGATTTTAAGTTCTATATATAAAATAAAGCAGAAATTAATTAATTTTACCATTAACAACTTTTTTCAAAACTATGGATTGATTTTTTTCCTTCAAAAAATTATCTTTACTAACATTATTGACATGTCATATCATAACGTATTTCGATAGTTGGTGATATGAATGAACTTAGCTCTCACCAGTACCGACGCATATTTTGCAACAAGAAAATTGCTAACCTTCTTCAAATTCCTATTTTGCTTCCAACCATTTGTTTCGGAAAAAAAATGTGTATTCTAGTCTAATATCGTAAAGGAATTAATTGAGCCATGTACTATTAACAAACCGAGACTACATTATTTTGACCGTCAAAAATAAATTTATAATTTTCAACAAAAAAAAGTCCAACTCTTACTACATCATGTTGTGCAGTATTGTATAGAAATGAAATTACGTAATATATAAATTGCACGATGCATTCATAATAATACAATAACGCATATTAAAATATGCATGAAAATTATACAAATATTGATATATAATAACAAGGACAGGTTTAATTAGTTGAATGTGACATTTCAAAGGATAAGTTTATACACTTTACCGTGATATAATTGATAAACACTTCGAACAATGCACGTAATAGAACGAGCTTGCATTGACACAATGCGAAACACAAAAGACTTGTAGAACAGAAAAGCATAGTAAGCTGGTACAATGCCGGAAGTGTGTATTAATTTAAATTGGTTTTTCACATGTGTAGAAATCTTGATTATTATTTGAATCACTGATAAAAACAGATATCAAAGGGGAATTCTGGTTTTATATAAAGGGGTAATTCTGTATTTTAAGCATTTAGTCATTTCATTAAAGCCCGTCTAGTTCCTTGTTAAATCACAAATAAATACACCACGGAGGGTCGGTTATAACCGCAGACTGGTCAAATCAGATCCGGTTCGCCAACCCCACCGGTCTAAAAATATTCTCAGCCCGGCGACATCGCGATTTGACATCGGTTTAAACGCGATTTTTATAAAGACCAGTTGTTCTCGTAGAGTGGTGTACGGTACTCACTTCTAAGTTAGTAGGTCAAGTCCAGAGGATTTTTTCCCTTTGGACTTTGTTATAGGCTAAATATTCCGCGTGCGCATGAAAACCGATAACTGCCGATCATTTTGATGATTGGCAAAATATTGAATCCTTGCATGTTTTAAACTGTATTTTGCGTTATTCCATTCTAATGATGAGTTAATGCTAAATATGCAGAGTTTTTTTTGTAATAATATTGCAGCTTTCCTATTGAGGAGGCTCTGAAACACCTTTTGCACTCCGACCACCAGGAAGGACTACTGAACTCCTCCACATATAGGATACAGCTTACTAGCTTTTCATTTCCATATATCCTTGGTTATGTGTTTTGTTGTCTTTTCTTTTAATGTCTTAGCACAAAGGCTTAATGTCCCAAAAATATGGATTTTAACGTAATGCTATTGTCGTTCTGCTGTTGAGGAGACCGAAACGCTTTTGATATCCGCCCAACAGGAAGGACCACTCATCCACATATGGATTATCGCTTACTAGCTTCCATAGATTTCCATATATCCTTGGTTATGTGCTTTGTTGTGTCTTTTTTAATGTCTTAACTCAAGACAATGTTCCAAAAATATGGATTGTAAACTAATGCTATTGTCGTTCTGCTGATGAGGAGACCGAAACGCTTTTGATCTCCGTCCATCAGGAAGGACCACTCCTCTACATATGGGTTATAGCTTACTAGCTTCCATAGATTTCCATATATCTTTGGTTATATGTTTTGTTACGTATTTTTTAATGTCTTGGCACAAGGCTTAATGTTCCAAAATTATGGATTATAACCTATTGTGGTTCTGTGTTGAGGAGACCGAACCCTTTTTGAACTCCATCCATCACGAAGGTCTATTGTACTCCGCCACATACGGATTATCGCTTACTGGCTTCATATATCCTTGGTTATGTTTTGTTATTTTTTTTAATGTCCTAGCACTAGGCTTAATGTTCCAAGAATATGGATTGTAGCCTACTGCTATTGTCGTTCTGCTGTTGAGAAGACCGAAACGCTTTTTGCACTCCGACCAACACGAAGGATTGTACTCCGCCATATAAGGGTTATCGCTTACCAGATTCCAAATATGGTTATGTGTTTTGTTATGTATTTTTTGATGTCTTAACCCAAGGCTTAATGTTAAAAAAATACACATTGTAACATAATACTATTGTCGTTCTGCTATTGGGGAGATTCAAACGCATTTTGCACTCCGACCATCAGGAAGGACCACTCCTCCACATATGGGTTACAGCTTACTAGCTGCCATAGATTTCCCCCTTGGGGACCCTTGGCTATGTGTTTTGTTATGTCTTTTTTTAATGTCCTAGCACAACGCTTAATGTTCTAAAAAAATTTCTTTTGTAACGTAATGCTTTTGTCGTTCTAGTGTTGAGGAGACCGAAATGTTTATTGAACTCCGTCCTTCGGGAAGGAATATTGTACTCCCCCATATATGGGTTGGGGGTTATCGCATAGAAGTTTCCAAGACTTCCATATATCCTGGGTTATATGTTTTGTTATATTTTGTCTTAGCACTAGGCTTAATGTTCAGACAAAAAGCGTGGTTAATCTCTATAAATAAGTGCCTCTTCGCTTTTAGTGTTGAAGATAATGATTCCATTTGAAATAATCAGACGATCCTCTTTACACAAAGGACACCATTTCCAACCAATAAAACGCCAATCTACCCTCAGACTTGTTTTCTCGGTTCCATTGAAAATATGAAATGTCAGCAATAACGGAAGGTCGGGACGAGCGGTGCATACAAATTCTGTCGAGAAAATACACGCCTCCATCCTGAAATGCTGTTTTCTCTAGAATTTTACGGTCGCCGGGCAAAGGGGGCTCACGTTTCTCGAAACGGCGGCAAATAAAGGTTCTTCGACGATAAATGGAAGCCGATAAATGGAAGCTGATATTCCGAAATTCGCGTCATGTCCCAATGATTGTGATCTTGCGGGTATGGTTGGATATTGTAATGCTTCCACACATAATACCTTAATGTCATATGAGGCGGGCAAGATTGTGACTAACTAGCCGTACAAAGTGTACAGCGGGGGGCGTCGGTGTCCGCAACGGTTTAGGCGTTGACACGGCGCTCGTCACTGTAAGGTAAAGGTCCCGGGTTCGAATGCAGGGCCGCTGGCAATACTTACAAATGGGCTTTTTTTTTTCAAAAACATCGGCACCCTGAGGGTTTATATGACCTCTGCTGCTGCGAACCCTCGTAAAAAAAATAAATAAAAATGTACAGAGATATGCTGGGTCATAGGTCGCGTAGACATTAAGGACAAGACTGATCTTATTAGAAAGGTGGGGGATAACGCCTATTCACTTTTTCATAAAACATCATGACAAAACACAGTTATTAGGTATATCTATTTTCTTTAGCTGTACTATCAGTATTATCAATTCTAAGAAATTTAATTTTAAAAAGGTAAAGACCAATCTTATCCATATGAAAATATATACGTCATAAAGAACACTTTTCTCAAATAATGGTCGATCAATTTGACTCAAATTTTATCTCTGCGTTATTTCTGTGATTGTATGCCGAAGATTTATGACGAAACAATTTTTCCTAGGGTTACGAATTTTAATTTAAATAATTTTGGAAAAAGTCAATTTTTTCAAACTTGAAAACTTTTTTTCTCATAAACTATAGATTATTTTTAAAATACTTTAGTCTAACTCTTCCAAAGCATCTGCTTAATGGTGCTGAAAATTAAATATTAAAATCGCATTTCAAGATTCCGAGGAAAGTGAACATTTATGCGTAAAAAACGTTATTTTTCACAGCAAAAAAAAACGAAAATTAAGTAATTCGAGCCTAAAATACGTCGATGTGACGTTTAAATGGAATCTTGGGTTCTGTTCGATGGTTGAGAGAATAAGTAACGATCTATTTCACGGTTGAACAATTCTAGAAATGAGCTCAGTTTCCGTTTTAACGTGTGCTTCTTTATCGGGTTTTTCCTGAGGTGGGTCGTGTAAAACGAGTGGTCAAAAGGGGAAAAAGATTTTTACGAATACACATTATTTTCAGCCAAGGGGCCGACAAAATCACGTAAATAACAATAAAACCACAAAAAAGTTGGTGGATATGTACATAGCTCTAAAGAGTTTTTTAAAATATATATTAACCTCGTGGAATATTTGTATTACATTTATATCTATACATTTAAAATTTTTATACTGGTTCAATTATAAATTTTTTATTTGTTTATTTATTTATTTTTTGTTATAGTTACCAGTCTGAAGAGTTTTTTAAATATGTATAAATATATATTTAAAATTAAACTCATGGAAATATATTTGTATATTTAAGAATTGTATATAGGTTTAATGATAAACATTTTTTATTTATTTATTTATTTTTGTTATAGTTACTAGTCATTGCTATGAAGAGGTTTTTAAATATGTATTAAACTCATGGAATATATATTTGTATATTTAAGAATTGTATATCACTTTAATTATAATTAAATAGGTTTAATTATATTTGTATATTTAAGCATTATATTTCGGTTTAACTATAAATATTTTTTTATTTATTTTGTGTTATAGTTAGCAGTCATAGCTATGAAGAGTTTTTTAAGTATGTATTAAACTCATGGAATATATATTTGTATATTTAAGAATTGTATATCGGTTTATTTATAAATATGATTTACTTATTTATTCATTTTATGTCAATATCCCTAAGAAATGCATAAAGAGTTCGAAGAGGGAGAAAGAAATAAAATATGAAAATAACGAGTTGATACTTATCAAACTGATAATAGTCCTTATACTCGTTTCTTCCGTTGCAAAGAAAATAGAATTAAATTTTTTAAACTATACATCCGTGCTCGGAAAATTGAAAACTTAGTTACATGCAGAAAATTTCTCGTCTTTCATTAAATACAACAAAAGAGTTGATGAATTAGCCAAGGAGGTAACAATGCAAGTCTGGGTATTGTCATTTTCGATATTTTTTGTAATTAATTGTCATTTTTTTAATAATGATTAATTAACACTCTAAGGACATTTACTCGTTCATACTGTTTAGTCTTTCAAAATTTAAGTTGGCCAAAAACCACAGATAAGGCCATTTAAATAAATAACCAATTTTAGGTTTAGTAAATTTATCTATAGGCATATAGCCAGATTAATTTATACAAAAATGTTTTATGTGGCCATGTTAGGGTAATTCTTGTTTTATTGTTATAATTTTGTACAAAATATGTATATGTAGATATTTTAACTTATCTCGCACAACATTTAATACCCGAAACTTGTTTTATACAGAAAATATGAAAAAGAAAATAATAAAATATTTTTAGTTTTCTCTTAACTTTTCAGTACTCATAAAATTTCATATTTTACTATTTATATTTTTTCAAATTTTAATTTAGCTTTGTTTCAACGGAATTCAAATGAATTTAGATAAATAAACATTACGGCAAATATAGTATTTTTAGCCAACCATTAACTAAATGAAGATAAAGCGTTGTTTAATACAAATGGAAACAATATTATGCCAGTTACAGCTAAGTTATCTAAGTTTCCATAAGAACAGGAAACTTAACTTCACCCGGATAATCAGAGTTGGATAGATAAAGGGAAAACTGCCAGCAAGTCTGTTTCCAACGTTCCCGGGGAATCGCAAACTGTTTACGGAAGGACGCCCCTTAGGACCTATTTTGCACAATTCGACTTATTTTTATCCTTAAATGTGCTGAAATCCTATTCCCGATGGAATAAACTAGTTGAGGGCCGGCTGGCGGACTGTTGTCCATGCCGTAAAGTATTTTGTAACATATTTTGAGTTTGTTGTATTCCATGTAAATAAATACTATTATTCATTCATAAACTAATTGAGAGCGCTAAGATACATTGGGGTTCAAAGAAACGAAATGCATTGTCACTACTTAATTCGCAAGCCCACCAAAAAAACTTTTAAGTTTGATAATCACCGTTATTGTTTTATGGTGAATTGAACAATTAAAAAATAATTAGACACTTGTATTTAAAAATTAAATTGTTTTGTTGAACCTGCAATTATTTATTTAGTTATGGGGGGGGGGTTTCTTTGAGATTTTCTCTGTTAAAAAGTACCGAAGTATTTGTAATGTCAAAAGTTCAATTCGGTTCAGCCCTTTCCTGATTTTTTTTCCTATATTTTGGGGATGAATCCTGCAATAATTGCATTTGTGAAGAAACTAATTCATTCAAGTTTGCTCACGTTCTTTAAAAAAATAAGTTGATGGAATAACCGTGGTTCATAAGTTCTCTTATACGTTACACGTTCCATCTTCATCCTTATTTCAATCTTGAAATGGATCACCACACAGACATGAACGATCGTTTAATTTAGAAAAGGAGAAAGCCAGGGAGGATCAAAACACTTGTCCATTTTTATGGGCGGCTGTGGAAATAGATTCCTGAGTATAAAGACTGCAATGTTGAAAAACGCAAAAAGTTTAGCTAATCTTGTAGCGAAATGTCAAGAAAAAAAGGTGTGTTTTCATTTTTCCTTCTCTCAACTTAACTGAGCATTGCCGTAAAATGGCAAACACACCTCAACCCCCTTTTTTTGTCTAGGGGCTTTGCCGCGGCTTCTAAATTGCTACTTCGGTCCCTTTCGGATTTGTTCGAGTGGACGGACAAAGAAGTCAACAAAGGTCGCCTCAAGAGAGAACATTTTACCGAACTCGCTCCCCTTCCGTTTGTTTATTTCTAGCAAGTGTTCTGGAGACAGCCCGACGCCCGAAAACAACCGATTTAAGCCACCCTTGAATGAGTCGAGAGGCCCCTCAACCAACCCCGATGGCCATATGTCAATGCAGATAAAATACGATTCAACGTAAAGATAATACTTTCCTAATAATGTACACATCCTTTATATAAGGTTTTTATTTGTTAATTATGGCTTTCACCGACATTACCCTGGCTTATGACAAGCTTTGGCACCTCTACTAAAACCTCAATCAAACTAGTGTTAAAATCCTGTCTTGCTCATGGTTTCTGACGAATATTCGTAAAAGCGAACGTCCTTCCATTCAAACGACATTCCAGCGACTCATCATCTTAAATCCCACTATTAGAGCATGCAACAAATAGCTTTAATTAAAAATCACATGTCACGCTCTAAAGACACTAAACCTACGACATATCCAGGGAGAAAATCAATTCCATACAAGCTCTTGCAAGTAAAGGCTACGTTAAGCCACAAAAAGTTACGAAAAAACACTTCAAAATGATGCATACCATGGAAGCTAATGGTCATAACTTCAGAAAAAAGCAAAAATTATGCCACCAGGATAAGCAAGCAGCATGGGAGAAAGCACAATGCCAATCAATTATATTAAGCAACAGGATGGCAAAAAGAGGAGAAAACCGCAGTACACATTATGTTACTATGAAGCCTAACAAGTAGGTCTAACTCACAGGCAAAGAAAAACTTAATATAACAATCATAACTTAAGAGGTTTAAGGCTAAGGGGGGCTAATCAAATATTTAAAGTTCTTAACCTTCCTGTTCCCCTCAATTATGCTCTTGACCTCCACAGATCTACCTAAGATTTGGCACAACTGTACCCTGAGTAGAATATAACAGACCACTTAGATTTTAAAACTTCAACTTCTTATACTACCAAGCAACCTAATTGCAGACCAACGTGTTTAGCATCATAACCACTGCTCATTTTAACATAACTAATCAAGCTTTGTATCCACATCCTTTGATTTTATGAGTAAAAGAGCTCGTACAATCTCAATTTCTAAAGTTCTACAGTTTGTGAGTGCGGTACC
Organism: Cimex lectularius; assembly: GCF_000648675.2. NCBI lineage: Eukaryota > Metazoa > Arthropoda > Insecta > Hemiptera > Cimicidae > Cimex > Cimex lectularius. The sequence goes on along the minus strand of NW_019392929.1, from coordinate 181,286 downwards.
ATCGTTTTCAACCAATGATAATGTAACGTTGAGCTAATCGAAATATGTGATATTTATTTCGTAAGTAATTAGTTTTATAAGTAACACGACCCTGTAATTCTACCATTAAAAGAGCTCGAACAAGCCTAATTCATATAGTTCCACAACAACTTTTGTGTGCTACCAGCAATGTAATTCCAGAACAACGTATTTAGCATCATAACCAATGCTCCTTTCAACATAACTAACTAATCAAACTATGTATCCACATCCTTTTACTTTATGAGTAAAAGTGGTCGTACAATCCCAATTTCTAAAGTTCTAAAGTCTGTGAGTGTTGAACCATCGTTTTCAACCAATGATAATGATACCTTGAGGTCAGTAATCGAAATATGTGTTATTTATTTAGTAAGTATTTAGTTTTATTCAAGACCCTGTTATTCTACCTTTAAAAAAGCTCGAAAAAGCCCAATTCGTATAGTTCCGCTGCAACTTTTGTGTGCTACCTGCACGTCTAATTCTAGACCTTCTGTTATTCCATTTGTAAAACAAAACTGACATACCATAAGTTCCCGATACCAAATATTCCACAGCAAGTTTACTCTTAACTCAAAACTTTTCGGCCCTTTCTTCAACCAGATATTTCCTAAATTTAAAACACAGTGGCCAAGAATATTCTACAGAAAGAGGTTGGTATAAAAAACAAAAGCAGTGAAATATTGTATACGGCATAACCGAAATGGAATGCTAAAAATATCTAGGAACCTAATAAATGTAATAAATTACAATAAAACATTATATGTACCTCCTATTTACCTACTTCTTGCATAATAACATTTTAACGATTTCCTAAGACTTTCTTATAGTTAAAATCTTATCGTTTTAAACGGCGGGAATTATCAATACACTTAGCATGTAATTATTAATTTTATAGCGGAGGGCCGTGATTGTACTTTATTTGTCCCTAAAGAATCAGAGTTCGACTTTTAGATTTTGTGGTAGTTTTCTTTGAGATTTTGAATTTTAAAAATTGGACAAATATTGTAAAATTACATAACGTTGTTTAGCAGAAATAATAATGTTCTTACTATACTGGTATTATACAATAATGATTATTTAAAAAAAAGGAATATTACTTTGCTATCAAATAAATTAATATTTCTTCATTTCAAAATAACTATGTTCTGAAAAAGTAACAATACTCACTAACTAGTAGGAAACATAATGCTGTTTAATTTAAGGATCAACTTACCTGAAACAAAAAACAACAACAACCATAAATAATAATTAAATAAAACATGTAGGCTGAAAAGTACAAAAAAATTTTTGAAACTTTTAATGGGATCCGGGGTAAAAGAAGTAAGGGCCGACTCACCCCCTCCACCATTATTCCGGCGGCCTTTTGTGCACCCTGAAAAGTTTTGACGTCGTTCCCTAAGCTCCATAACCTTTGAACCCTCGGCTAACATAAATGTCGATGTACGAGGGGGAAATTGAAACATTTCAATCGCCTCATGACAGCCCGCGTCGAAGCAACAAGTATTGTCAATCCCGCGTTAACAACCTCATTTGCAGGTTTTAGGGCCAGGGGTGAAACGGGGTTAAATTAGGATGGTTTCTATGAGAGCAATGGCCCGATATGTCACGATGTGTAGAAAAAGCCCCAGGAAAATATAAAATGTATGCATCTATTATCATAAATAATCCCAAATTAGCAAGAGAATTTTTTAGCACCTAATTAACCACCTTAATACTCATGATTAAATAAAACCATGAAACTTTTTGTCTGTTTCATATTTGGCAGAAATTTACATTCGATATTTTATATAGAGTAAAACAAGTAATAAAAAGAAATAAAATATTAAAACGTGCATTGTCCAAAAACAACCGTGTACAACATAACCATTCAAAAGAGAGAAAGAACATTAACAACTTCGTAAATTCTTTATTATTTTGTAAAAACATTGATTGGTGAGGCCTGATTGATATAAAAATTATATGAGCATAACAAAAATATCTCCCCGATGTTTGGTATATTTTGAGAAGGTCAAAACGAATTGACACAATCTTAAATGATCAATCATGTAAATGTTTAAAATAAAGTTATATATCAAATTAATTACGAACAAGACCATAATTTGCTCTCACTTATCAAGAGCATGGTCGACATGTGACCCTCAAAGGATCTGAATCGAAGAAGAGGGATCATAATCACCCGACAAAGAATAGGCCATGCCAGGCTGACACTCTCGGTCTTTGGCGGAAAATTAAGTGTCCGGCATATAGAGAAAGGTTGCCCGGTGTGTCGGGTGCAAGAGTACGGCGGAGCGAACTTGGCTACCCTGTTTCGCCTTTGAAGAGACCAGGGGTATTTTTGTATAAAAATAATTTTTTATTGAATCTCTAACTATTGTGATTATAAACAGTATGGTGATAGATTTATTGTGTTAACTGTATGTAATGTAAAAGTTGATGGAGGAAAATCGAGAAAAAATGCTTTATTCTGGGACGAGGGTCCCCTAAGAATAACAACAAGGTTACAGAAACATTTACAAAACTGCCATTTGAATTAGTGAAGGTTTGACTGAACATATAGTGGAATAAGCTGAAATAAGTCACCTAATCAAAATATAAATAAATGAAAATAATAGTAGCAATCTTAGAGAAACAATCATAATAAAAGAATTCGCACACCTAATCGCAAAATTTGAACTTAAACGTTCAGAGAAAAAAGAATTTTTTTTCTTATGTAGGGAAAGGACTTAATAATATGGTTGGACTTGTGAACTTAAAAGTTGAGAGCAAAAACTTTCTTATGTAGCAAAAGGACTCTATTGTTAAACTATCTCGTCTCTGGAGGAAGGTGAGGTGCTGGTACGGGAGGGAATTAATAGAGTAAGGGAAGTGGCTTTGCAGATAGGCAAAGAGAATTCCAGAGATTTCTAGCTGGAGCCAGGAAGGACCAAATGTGAGGGAGACGAGGTTCCTTTATGAAGAGGGAAAACCGAATTCATGAATGTTAAAAAAGACAAGGTCTAATTAGATAACTAGGGCACTCTAACTAGATAATAGACAATTCTTTCATTTTGTGCATTGAAGAAATGTATTTTTTCGGCGGCCGCAAGAGTTTAGACATTGACACGGCGCTCATCACTTAAGGTAAAAGTCCGGGGTTCAAATCCAGCGGACCTGCATTCGAACCCGACATACTTATATGGGCTTTTCTTTCAAAAACATAGGTACCCCGAGGGTTCACATAACCTCGTAGTTGAAATACCTTTGTAAAAAAATGTATTTATTAGAGTGAATGTATAGTGTGAGAGGGTCGATGGATTACTCACTATTACGATTCAACAGACTCGATGTGTTTTCTGCTGTAAAACCAGATTACAATACATTTTTTCACATTATTTACAATTAAAAGTGGGCTAAGACAGGAATCGAACCTAGAACCGCTAGCGTTGAAAATACGAGTCGGGCTTCCTATCCTATTATACATCATTTCACAATACTAACAATTGGGCTCACGTTTTACACTATTATTAAACAAACCTGTTTTCATTTTTTATCAATCGTGTTATTCTAGTAAATCGTACAAAATAAAAATGCTATAAATGAACTTTAATTTAGAAAAGAATCTTGTTAGAAGACAATATATAATAACATTGAGCAATTTCTTTTACTTTAAACCAGAACAAATTGTATCTCTCTTCTTACTAATAATTAATCAATCAATTAAAAATAATTCAGCGGAAATAATAACTGTCAACTAATTACTGTGTTGATGAATTATGTAATGGAATTTACCCGGACCAGAGTAGGGTACCTTCAGACCTTGGTTTTAATTATAGAATGACCATAATTAACAGTTAACGGCCTAAAATTTTTATTATTGTTAATTTAACGACGTGTAAAACTATATTTGATAGGTTTAATGAAAACACAGACGGAATCAAAATATATTCAACAACCGCAGGGCCGATCAGTCCGGAAAAGCCAACCCCATGTGCTTAAACAACGAAACACTGTCAATATGTGTATTGACATTAATTGTCAATATTAAAAAAAATAAGGTATTTGTATTTGGCAAACAAGGTATGCAAAGAACGGTGAGGACAATGCAAACCTTTGCGAGGAAAATGGACTAAATATGAAATTAAGGTACAACTGGTGATCTCTCCTTTCAGCCTAGAGATCAAAAGCGAACATCTGTACACCTTTTTTGAATTATAAATGATATACCTAAAATATGTACCAGAGATGCGACGATTCAGGTGGAATTTTTGAACAGGGTGTCACCCTTGATTTTTTTAACGGGTTTAAGGAAGTATATTTTTGAAAAATTTATCATCTGCTTTGAACATTACCTACAATTAATCAATTAAGCCTTATATCATCAGTATATATATTTAATAACCTATTCAATTTTGAGACATAAAATAATAGAAAAAATATTGCATTATATTTTAAAAACTCATCTTTATATTTTCATTGAATAGGTCAATCTCACGAAAATCAAATTTTACTCTGAAATTTACTATGTCTGATGCTTCGAATTTACTTTTAATTTCTGCTAAATTTAATCAAATTTATTAAGAAATGAATCGTACAAAAAAAAAATTATAAGTGTTTTACGAAGATTTTATCGCATTTATTAGCTTTTGCGCCAAACCGATTTAAGGCTATAGTTGTAAAAGAAGAATGGAGAAACCGCTGGGCTCTCAAAGTATCTATAATCCTGCCAAACCATGGCAGGTTAAAAAAATACATCGCTCCCTGGTCCACGGAGAACGGGTGGAACAGGAAAAAGGCTATACTGACAAGACTATGAATAGGACATACTAGAACACCTTCCGGCAGGGATGCGACCGCTAAGGTGACCGTCATGCAAGGATAAAATAAAAGTCCAGAAAATTTTTAACTGTAGAAGATTTGACGTATATACACCATACTTTGGCATGTCATAGGAACTGCATTTTGGGGCTCGCTGTTTCAGTACGTCAGGGCTTTAGGAATCTTTAAATATATATAGTGTTTATGTGTTTGTGTTGTGTTTATGTTAATTTATTGGGAATGTATCTATTAGCGTGAAAGGAAGGGGTTGCTTGACCGCGCCAGCAATACTGCAGAACAATACTACTCTGGGGGAGTGAATTCAACTAGACCTCTTTGTTTAAATCTTGCGGCAATGTTTTTATATCTACTTTATAGTTGACAACCAGAGGTACAAATGAAATGTTAGCATATTAGGATATGTTAAAAATAAAACAAAATACACGAGAAAGACTAGAAAAAGAAGGAGAACAGACAGACGGCCGACGATCAATAAACCACCAACTTTATATTCACATAAATTTCTGTGGATGATTAGTTGACTTTTAGAGGGAAACCTATTAAAAATTAAAAATTGGGTTGAACCCCTCCCCCAAAAAAAATAAAAAATAAAAAAATAAAGAAGACAAAAACATGCATAGCGAAACATGACAGAAACAAACATGTAAATCTTGATTAAACAAAGCCCATAGTATAAGAAAACAACGCAATAGACCACTATGGCTTGAAAATTTATATTAATATTGAGGGGGGTGAGAAGTTGGTGTCCGAGTGGATCGAAGTCACGATAGCTCAAGTGGTAGAGCAGCGGCGTATTTAGCTGAAGGTCGTAGGTTCGAATCCCGCTCGTGACACTGATTTTTTTATTTCAACCAATACCTTACATAAAGAATAATTAATTGAAAGAAGGTACTTGGTCAATCGGACCACGAAATCTAATAAATATATTAATATTGTTGAAAGCATGTCAATCTTCAAGGAAGACAAAATAATATTTGCACCTAACATGAACAAGTCATCAATAAATGTAAAAGACAAAACACCAAGTATGACGTATAATGCAAAATGTGAATTACCAAGTAAATAAAATCTACAACCTGAGTCTGTAACCGATCTTTCACATGTAAACTTGCATTTTTCATTAAATCTCTGATTATTATTTGATAATATTAAACAATAAGCTATACATTAAACGAGCAAATTCCTTACTTAAATGTGTTTGACGCAACAAGCGAGCATCTGCGGACCGAACGTTTGATTTATAATAAATAAATTTGTACCGAATACGGATTCAGAAGTAAATTTTGAAAATATTTATAAATTGGGTCCGTCCCTTGGTTATTTGGTTTTAATACATTTAACGAATAATAATAATTGTTTAAGCTATCATTTCTAAGCAATAATTTAAAAACTTAACTTTAACACCTTCTTAAGATATTGAAATCAAAGAATAAACGTAAACATTAAAGATAAAAAAATAAGATAAACGATTTACTAATCGAACATACCAGGAAATCATGCCCCAACACTGGTGCACGATTCATTTTTATTGATTAGGGCGGACAATCTCACGAAAGTCAGAACTGTTTTGCAATTAGGGTTATTACACCTCAATATGATTATGTGTCGTCATAACCAAAGCGATAAAATTGTTATCGAATAAAAGTATGTAGAAAATTAGAATGAATGATTTGGAGTTAAGAACATGATCTGCTCAAATTTTATAAAGAGATATTTTTAAAATACCTTGATATTAGCTTTTAGTGAAGGTTTGATGATTTGATGTTTTAGCTAAATCTAAGTAATATGTGTAAAAAATTAATTTCGTCACGATATAAGAAAAATCTAATAAAATACTCAACAAATTGTGTAGATAATTTGTTAATTGATCCTAGCGAGGTCAGCTGCCATATAATTTTCCATATAGAACCAAACTTTCATTACTTAAACCGTTTTAAACAAAAAAGTTAATTAACTATATAGAAATGCTTTTAAACTTATTCAAGCTATAATTTGAAATATCCAAAAACTCCAATCTAATGTAGGAAGTTTTTGTGAATAGTGTTTAAATAACGATTTAAGTAGATTTTTATAACCAAAAGGGAAATTATTAAACGAAATAACAAATCGCATCTGATAGTATCGTACCTCGAGTATATTTTGCCCTTTGAAACAATAATATACCTTTGGCATTCCTAACTTATGCCTACTTGTTTCCCGGGCACGCCAGGGGAAGAGGGTGGTCGGGGTCGAGGAAGGGTGGTCCCTGCCCCATTAGATCGATATATCTGTGACCCCGTTCCACAAAGGCCTACTCTCTTCATGCACACACCGGCCCTTCTTAAAAGGTAATAACAACAAATAAACGCCTCCTTCGTTACCGGCTCTTTCATGATAACAGGCCCTGTGGGTCCGCAACTTATCGCCAAGTCCGCTGTTAAATTAACGTTATAACCGCGTAACACGATTGTGTACTTAACCGACGTATAGAATCGTGAGGGTTGGATATTTGGTTAATATTAAATAACCCTTTCCAACACGCCAAATAAGCACAATTATAAATCATTTTAATAATATCACAAACCCAAATATACACGCTCATAATGTAGAAAATCTAGTTCCTACACTCAAAAAATCAAGATACAAAGTTAAGATATGTAATAGATAATCAACAACATGATTAGGATTTATTTTAATTCATGTTAAAAAAGAAATAAAACTTTTTCAGTGCATCTTGGTTTTTATATTGTATTACTTACTGACTCTCCAGAAAGCTTAAATTTTCCTTAATGGGGCTAACATTGATTTTCTCTTTGAATGGTATTACGAACACCGAGGAAAATCGTGAAAATATACATCGCCAGATAAGATTTAAAACAATAGCAAGCACAAACCCATTACTGAAAATGACGTAAATCTGAAAATTGTCTGACATACCAAAACGATCGGAAAAGCCCAATCTGAAGGATTATCACTACGGAGACCTCAAGAATAAGGCTAACCTAAAAATATAATTTGGGAATGTAGAATTCGAATCTTCTTTAAGGTCTTTACTAGGTGAAAGAAAGACAAAAGTGTTGGGATCACCAAGCTTTCGGCAACATTATGTTGCCATCATCAGGGCCTATTTATTAAGATCAAAAAATATACATAATTAATATAAATTCAACAATTAACAATTAAAACAATAATGCATACTTTCTCAAGAGAGAAGAGAAAAAAATTCTCATCGGAAAAAAACTTGTAAAACTGCTTTGGATTGCGTTATGAAGCACATGGCCAGCATTCAGTTATACATGGTGAACAAGAAATCTATGTTAAGAAGTGAGTAATTATTCGCATATAACATTAACAATTGACAAAAATAATGATTTATATATATAATATTTTTTTAAATTACGTCACTAATAAATTCATGTAATTAGTTACAAGTCCAACTGTTTTTTGTTCTTACTAGCTATTTTTGACATTAAAAACATATGTTATCACAAAGAGTATTATTTTAATGACTGGAATTACAGCTTGTTAAAATGATATGTACAAAGGATTACAATTAAGATGAGGGCACGACACAACGTCGCCTCACCTAAGGTTGGACTGTTACAGTTAGTGAAGGCTACCAGGCTCTGTGCACTCTCCATAATGCGCCCTCTAACGGTCGCCACCTTTTTATAAATTTCCAACAACCCCGCAAATGTTGAGATGGAACCTAGTTCGTCACCATTTAAATTGCAGGCACTCCTCGTTAAATGGATATATACCTTTTCCAACAGGAGTCTTCTCTCAAAACCGACCTCTCGACCCACGATCTCCGGGTAGTCCAACTTGAAAAAATGACCATTCTTTGTAGCATGAGAGGACAACCCTGTGGTCAATTTTTTATGAATACAATCCACTCTATGTTGGTTCATTCTAACATGAATTTTCTGCTTTGTTTATCCAACATATTGAGCGTCGCAACCACCACAGGACACCCTATAAACCACATTAGATCGTGTGCCAATAGGCTCTCTCTTTAGACTTTAAAACGGTGTGAAGACTAGAAAGATTATTTTATTAAGCATTATTTTTTTTTTTTAAGAAGATTTGAACTCTACATTGATTATCTGCAGGTCGATCTACAAACATCATTTCTATAGTTTGGGAATTTCATTTTGATCTGCCTATCCTCACTGCGTTGGTCCACCAACAGTGTGGCTCGCCCTGCTTATAACCCTGACATATCACTCGCAAGAAACATGGCTTACAAGTGAACGGAATTGTCAAAACTGCATTTGTATCATTTGAGAAGAGAAGGTGGAGAATAAAATTGACCTACTGTACTATAATTCCTGCCAAGTACAATTATTATGGGTGGATTCAACCATGTTTACAACCGATTAGGTTTCGTGGTCCGATTGACCAAATAAATTTTTTTCAATTAATTAATATTTAAGTAAGGTATAGGTTGAGATAAAAAAGTCAATGTCAGCGTGATTCGAACCCAAGACCTTCGGCTAAATACGCCGCTGCTCTACAACTTGAGCTATCGTGACTTCGATCCACCCGGACATCAAATTCCCATCTCAACCCCACCTTTTGAATTTACCTTCTTTACAACTCACAAATGGCACAAGGCGCTATTAATTCACAAACAGCATTACTTACCATTACGCACCAAACATCATTACTTTATGAAATAATTCGTTGCGTGGAGCTGATGCTTTTACCAGGGTTGAACTTTGTATTGATAGTGTATTTTACCATATGGTCAAGTTTATTTTGTATTAAGGGTTTCAACTGGGATATGGTGTTGAAAAAAAAGCTAGGATATGCTGCACGCAATCACAAGGAAATGTCTGCAAGTAGACTAGGATAGATTGATTCGTTATCAAGACTGCCGGGGGGAGAAAAGCATCGAAAAGATAAAAACGAAACAGGTCCGACCTCATTCGTGTTGAAAATTTTTAAAAAGCATTTAACGAAACCCATGGTTGTTTTTGTACCGGCGAAACTCTCTCTCTCTCTCTCTCAAGTTTTAAAAATAATCACTGGTAATTAGCAGCTAAAAATAATTATTTGCACAGTCCAAGAGCTTTGTGGATCGTAAAGAAACGGCGATTTGTTTACAGAGCATCGAGTCATTACCTATATCTATTACAAGGGACATTTGAAAGTGTCGCCACTTAATGCTGTATTATTCGCTACACAAAGGAAAACAAAATAATAATAAAAAAAAAACCTTCTGACCGACGTAAAATCTAAAAATACCAATCAAACAATCAAGTCTATTCTTCGAGGTTTCAAATAATGAATAAGAACATGCAATTACACAACTGCAAAATGTAAAAATTTCTAGTAGTCTAAAATCCTTGTATAACTCGGATCAGACCGGTGGACATCGACCATAAAGACTTTCTAACGATCTGGGCGGCTCTTTTCTGCGGAAAGTATTGTAGACGGAATACAAAATTTTTCATCCTAACCGATTCTGACAAGTTTTGGATGTAAGGTCTGGACCGTAATTGGCAATCATTCTGCCAAATTTAATCAAATTTCTTTCCGTGGCAATTTCAAAGACCATTCGGCGAACAATTTTCCGTAGAACATATATCGAAGCGCTGGGTTATTAACAAAATAGTACGCAAAAAGAAATAAAATTTTCTATCCTATATTATACAAATATTTAATTATATAAAGTGTTTAGTACTTTCTGGTACTTCAGTGTATATGGATTTTAAAATTGGTAAAGTGCCTACATCTGTGTTTGCGTTTATATTAATTTGTAGGAACGAATTTAATTTATTAGCGTAAAAGGAAGGGGTCGTTTAACCCCTCTCTAGGAATATATAGTATTCAGGGGTGGGTGTGTGACGTCTGGAGGGTAAAATAACTTATTAGCGAGAATGGAGTGGGGTTTGTACTTCGATCCGAAGAATATCTAGCACACCCGGGAAGTGAATATGACCATACTTCTATGTTTGTGTGGGGAGTTGTGTTTATGTTAATTTATTAGGAACGATTGTAATTTATTAGGGTGAAAGAAAGAAGTTGATAAAACCCCGTTTTTTAAACTTCTAAATGCTTTGAGAACAGAGGAATATCGAGTACTCTGATGTGAGTGTGTGACGTCTCGGGAATAAAAGTCAGCCGCGGTGGCCCGGTGGGTCATCGAATGCGCACAGTGCCTGCACTATTTATGTTTTCATGTCTATTTGATAGTTGACAGCCTGAGATACAAACAAGAGGCCAGCATTTAGGAGTCAGTAACCAGATCGAGACGCTCAAATGATGGCAGTTTAAAAAAATACGCGTGAAATACCAAAAAAAGAAGGAAAACCCCATGACCTCAGCTGCTGTTTGTCGGCCTATAAACCTCCTTCATATATAACCTCCCTATATGTTTAAAATTATGAACATATGACATATGACACTTATAATTACAAGGACAAATTGTTCTCGTGAACATAAACATGTTAACCAGTTCTTGGTTTCATAGTTAATCATGATCAAAGCATTTTGAAATTCAAAAAACCTGATAGGTATTTTTAAGGTGGTAAATTGATTTACATAAGCAATTAAGCACATGCATGTGCATACCTACACATCTATACAGAATTGAGTTCACTTCTGAACTTTCAGTCAACTGCAAGGTTATTTCCGCCCCAAATGCATGCAATTTTTAAATCTAGGGACAATTACACTTCATTCATAAATGCATTATTTCTTGTTTACTATCCACTCAAATAGGAAGGTGGCGTACTACTGTACTTGTGCAATTAACTATTACATTATCTAACTGATTTGAGGATCGATGGGATATGATATCAATATGCCGCCATCGGCCCTCTCACACTAAACATTCACGCAAATAAATACATTTACTCTCAACACTCACTAGGAGTGCTTCAACCAAATACTCAGCTCAAACACAATTGTCACATCGGGTGGCATTCTAACACGCTCTCTGTGTGGAGCCAAGGAATGGAACCCATCGATTAAGTGGGACACATCGAGCAACCTTTTCTTCCTCGACAAATATTGGTCTTTGGCCAAAAATTAAGTGTCAACCCCGCATGACTGATGACAGTCTCTCCTATGAGTCAGATCCTCCAATAGCTCTTCCTCTTTCACCGTCTTATGTGAGAACGTCTTCCAGCTTTTTTCAAACGATGTTTCTATAAAAAGGCGTATTATTATTTAATTACCAATCAATATAACCCAGCAGTTTTTTTTTAAATTTCTAAATGCTTTGATAACGATTAACTGCGCAAGTTTACCACGAACAAGTTAATACATCTTTCTGAAAATTGCCTCGTAAGTTGGGTCTAATTGAATTGTTAAACGGACAAACAAATGGATGTTTACCCTTTACACATATTATTATATAACTATCCAATTGAATAATTTAACTATTTTAATTTATTGATCTAATTGAAGGCCGACGAGGTACTCAATATTCCACCATCGACTCTCTCACACTACACATTCAGGCTAATAAATACCGTTCACATTCAGTATACATAACAATACTACAGTCATTATTCAATTGTTTTGATAGGATTGAAGAAAGGGTATGGCATAATACTTCTCTAACTGTTTTATAAATTTTATTTTTATCTGTACTTTTTTCCTCACTAATATTGCGTGTGTGGTTTGTTTTGGTTGGAACACCCAGTATAAATTTATAGGAAGTGATGTTTCAACGATGCTACACCTGAGGTTTTATCTCGAACGTAATTTGTTGGAATTACTAATCTCTGCTTTTATCTGACACACATTTACTCAGACCCGGATCCGGATTTTATCCTCTCTGAAGAGCAAAAAAATACGGAGTCAATAGCGAAATAACTCAGAATTTTTCCAATTTGTCAAAAAAAAAAGGAAATTATTTGAAGCTGAGATATAAAAGTTGTCTTAATCGGGCTGCCATGAAGAAAATTAATTGTCCTCAGGCTGTGCTACTAACACACTGTTTTAAATTTGTCTTAGGTGTATGTCGATAGGCTCCCAGGCGTAAATTTATAGCCTCTGGTTTCAACCATTGAAAATTCAGCACAACCAGAACTATGAACAGTCAGCAGTTACGGTAGACCCCCACTATTTCACAATATATTTTCAACCCTGTAATTTGCAATCGGCTGGTCAACCGAACCGCATAAAAATGAAAGTCGCCTTCTCCGTGACCTAAATTTGAAATATGTATATATTGAAAATTAAAATGGTAACTTTTCATAACAAGTCTACGATTTTATCGAACGATCGTCCACTTTGGTTTTGGGCCATGCAAACATTTTCCTCAACATAAATAATTATCTTTTCTGTAAATATCCAATCACAAAACAACAAACAAGGTGAAAATATGCATTATGTATTTATTTGTCATAATGGAACCCAAACCGGTTTGAACGTTCGAAACAATGAAAGAGATCTAAAACTATGCTAAAAAAAAAATATAATGGATAAACTATCGGGTTGTCCGGAAAATAATGCAGGATTTTAAGTTTTCATTAAAAAAAATCTATATAAAATATTCTGTTTACGTTTACAGGATTACTCATTTGTATGAATGTCAACACTTATTAATCCTCTTCCAAATGATATTGTTTGTTTACCTCTGTAGCATTCCGCTACTTGGAAATAATTCAGTCATCCTTATAATGTCAAAGCGAGAATTTCGTACGATTTTCTTTTACGAGTTTAAACTCGGCCGAAGCGGAGCCCAAACGGCTAGAAACATTAACCAAGTCTGGGGCGAGGGTTGTGTTAATGAGTGCACTGTGCAAAGGTGGTTTAAAAAATTTCGGGAGGGAGATTTCAGCCTTGAAGATGAAGAAGGTCGTGGAAGGCCTTCCTCTCTTAATGATGATGTTCTGCGATCAGTGGTGGAAGAAAACCCCAAAACAACTGTTCGAGAACTTGCAGAGCAACTCAAAGTCAGTAAAACGACCGTCGCTGACCACCTCAAGGCGATTGGAAAAGTGAAAAAACTCGAAAATTGGGTTCCACACTCATTAAACGATCGCCAAAAAAATCAGCGCTTTGATGTTTGTGCATCACTTCTTTGTCGAAACAAAAATGACCCATTTCTGGCCAGAATTGTTACATGTGACGAAAAGTGGATTCTGGACAGTGGCTCGACAAAGGAGAAGCTCCAATACATTTTCCAAAGCCCCCAACTCATCAAAAAAAGGTAATGGTTACGGTATGGTGGGCTTCATTTGGTTTAATACACTACAGCTTCTTAAATCCTGGCGAAACCATCAATGCTGAATCATACTGTAACCAAATTAATACCATGCATCAGAAATTGGCAGTAATGAAGCCCTCTTTGGTCAATCGGAAAGGGCCCATTTTGTTGCATGACAACGCTCGACCACATGTGTCACGTGTAACGTCACAAAAATTATTGGAGCTTGGCTATGAAACTTTGCCTCACCCACCCTACTCTCCGGACCTCTCGCCTACTGACTACCATTTTTTTAGACACCTGGACCACTACTTACAACACATAATATTCAAAAATCAAACGGAACTGGAAAATGCATTTATTGACTTTATCAATTCTAAAAATTCTGAATTCTACTCAGACGGAATTAATAAGTTACCAACACGTTGGGAGAAATGTATTGAGAGTATGGGAAATTATTTTGATTAAAGAACATTGCTTTAAAGTAACTAGTTTCTTTTTTTTTTGTTTAATACCAAAATCCTGCATTATTTTCCGGACAACCCAATAGTTATGTTGAGATCGACCTACAATTAATAATTAAGTTAAAGAAGATCAGAATGAGGTCAACTGATACACTAGACTATAGCTACGCCAAGCTTTCAACGTATGTCACCCCATCTCAGAACATTTTTTTACAATAATAATAATGTTCATTTAATGTCACCAATGGGTAACTGAAAGTTTTTCTGAGTGACGGCCAGAAGATTGAGGCAAATCAACAAATTATTGCAGTTAGATTATATTTTATTTTCTCAAGTTCCTAAGTTTAGACTAAATAAAATATAACGAAAGTGCAATAAATTATTAATTAACGACAGCAAAGGTTTTCTGGGTGACGGCCAGAAGATTAAGGCTAATCAACAATTTATTGCTGTTAGAGAGTATTTTATTTTGTGAAGTTCCTAAGTTTAGGCAAAATAAAATATAACGGAACTGCAATAAATGGTTAAATAGCCTTAATCTTCTTGCTCTCACTTAGGAAGCCCTTTGTTGTTGTTAATTATTAACCTTAAACCTTTCGT
Organism: Cimex lectularius; assembly: GCF_000648675.2. Lineage (NCBI taxonomy): Eukaryota > Metazoa > Arthropoda > Insecta > Hemiptera > Cimicidae > Cimex > Cimex lectularius. The sequence goes on along the minus strand of NW_019392929.1, from coordinate 166,241 downwards.
TACTCGTACATGACATTAAATGTACACCATAATCATTTTAAAATGTAATAATAGTTAAGTTGTTGTCTGGATCCCCGGACACGTCGGGCAGGAGGGTAATGAACGTGCGGACGAGGCGGCAAAGGCCGGGTCGTCCAACCCTCCAGACCGGACCATCGCGACCAGGCCCTCTGACGCCAACTAGAAGTAAAGACCATGATAAAAGAAAGATGGCAGCGTCAGTGGGCCGGGTCGTCCGAGAGGCTTTTGCGCGTCAAGAGCACGATTCGTAGATGCCCCCCCCCCCGAGAACCTGAGCCGGAGACAAGGAATCGTCCTAACGCGATTAAGAATAGGCCATACACGGTTGACACACGGCCACCTGCTCTTGGGCCAAAGCCCGCGCAGGTGTACCTTATGCAGAGAAAGGTTGCTCGATGTGTCCCACATACTGGAAACATGCCATGCCTTGGCTCCCTACAGGGAGCGCGTAGGCATGCCATCCAATCTGAAGAAGGTACTCGAGCACTGCAGCGAGTTTCAGGGTCCCCTGTTCCGATTTTTATGGGAAATTGGTTTTTTTTATTGTATATAGTATGTCTCATGTGTTGTGTGTCTATATGTTTGTCTGAGTGCATGTATTTATTAGCGTGAATGGCGAGGGGTGAGGGTGAAATATAACATCATCATCGCCCCTCGAACGTTGAGAGCGTATGAGTATGTGTTCGGGGTCGATGGCGGAATATTTATAAAAGTACTCCATCGACCCCAATCTAGTTTAGTTCGAGTATAGGTCGGTGGAGGAATATCAAGTACTCCACCGACCAAACGGAATGAGTGTATTGTATGGATGTATTTATGTGTATGAATGTATTTATCTGTATGAATGTAGTGTTTGTAAATAGAAGTGTAAATAGAATATTGACTTGACTTAGCTTGGGGCTGAAATGACCCAGATGTCGGAAGCCCCAGTAAAAAAAAAAAAAAAAAATAGTTAAGCCATATGGGTCCCTGTGCTGATGGTGAAATGGAGCGGTACAATCGCCCATCCAGTAGTGTGTGTTTAAGATGGTGCAATATTCATAAAAAAAACCATCCACCCTAATTTTAAATTAAATTATTAATATTGTGTAAGTCGATAGGTGAATGTATTTATTTGTGCGACTGGATTATAGAAGATAGTTATAGGCTAAATTATATTTTGCATGCGTTGGGGATGATGACCTCGCCAATTCCTAGACCATATGACCTAGCTGTCGGAAGCCCCCGTTGATTTGGAAAGTGATGATCTCCATGGGTTAAGGAGGATACTAGCGACCCAGCCGCCTAACAGGATAGGTGAACTCCCATGAGATATAGACGTCCGAGGGTCACCCTTCGGGATGAAAGTCCATTGTACTTTGAATGCAATGTACAATAGGTGTGAATTTATTTATTTGTGCGACTGGATTACCGAAGACACTTTTAGGCTAAAATATATACATTGGATGCGTTGGGGGCGGAAATGACCTAGCTGTCTGTCCTAAGCACCCCAATGGAGCCTAACACGTTGGTTGGGATGATATCCTCGGCATCTCGCTTAAGGGAGAAACTAGCGACCCAGGCGCATAGGGAGAGCGAACCCCTCCCCTGACGTAAATCTCTATGGCCAGCACATCGGGGTGTCAACGCTTAGGGATGAAAAGTTCAAATAGTTAAGCCCTGATTATGGGTAATATACGTTGAAAGCTTGGGATAAATATAGCCTTAGTGTATCAATTGAAATCCTTCTGATCCTCTTGAACTTAAAATAAACAATGGATAAAATTATCTCAACTGTCTATTTATTTTTTTGCTATTTAAAAGAAAAATGGCCGTTAGACACAAGTGTGAATGAATAAAAGCTCTACTGGCTATCAAAAGGTTCTAAAGATAAAAAGAGTAAAAATTCAAAAGCAAGGCGTGAATTAAAAAACAAATCTCGGTTGAAATATTGTTCAAGAAACGCGACCCAGAGGTTAGAGGGTGCACAGGGGGGAGTTTTATCCTGCACGCAATGTCCTGAAAGTATAAATCTACTTGCCCTATAATCGTTCGTTCCCTACACCCTGCACGTGGATTTCTGTTTAATAAATAAAAACATAAATTAATTCTGATCGTTTTTATTTTGAGTGAATCGCGTGACAGTTAAAGTGAAACGGACTCGTGTCGATTCTGTCGGTGGAAATCTTAGTTGTTTTTAATTCCGATCTGATCTGAAATGAACCATAAAAGAACACCGCGGGCGTGTACGGACGGGGTCGATACAAGGAAACTTAACGCACGGTATTGAATCGCTCACACGTTTTGTACGGCACACGGGATTTTCAATTGGAAGGCACAATGAAAATTGATATTGAATTTATTTCCAAAGGAAATACACACTCCTGAGTTATTTCCTGCGGCAAGCTGCGATATTTGATTTTCCGTTTGGCTTCACACCCATTTTTCCGATAGAATGAACAGGGCAATCGTCGGACCGGGCTATTGTTTGCAAAATCGCTAGTTGGGGGGGGAAAACTATGTGATACTGCGATCCCTACTTCCTCGGCTTGAATCAAGAATGTAACACATTGTTTTGTAATCCCTCTTAAATTTTACATGTTAGATGCATCTACCACTTTTTTTTATTCACGAATGATGTAGATCAAGTCTTTATAAAATAACAAATCCAATTGTTATCTACCAAACTTTCGACCTATTTTAATGTCATCATCAGCGTAAAACAATCTTAAATATCATGATGAACCGCCATAGTATCATTTATTGGGTCCGTCTTCACTCTCGGGTTTGTTGAATTACTCAAACGCGTTTCGGCATCGCGTCATCCTCAGTGACTAATTCAACCCGCAAGTGAAGATGGCCCAATAATTGCCTGTTCAGCATGAGCTCACCGATTGGCAAACCAACACCCATCATCAAATCTGAAATATGCCTACAAATTGAAATAATTAAGTTTTTAACAGACCGTTTAAATTTTCTTCTAAGACGAACGGTCCCAACATTGCCAAGGATTGTAACCAGGTGCGCAGTTTACCACAGTTGACAGTTTATCAAGTAACTGTAAAAACGTCACTTGGCACGATTGAGACCGAGTCGGTCTTAAAAGAAATTTGAAACCATATATTAAAAAATTAATTATGTCAATTTGTAGATATTTTTAAGATAGTTTTGACGAGATGGTGACCTTAAAATCGATCGAAAGATTGGCAGTAACAACTGCATTTTTTTTATCAAGACAGAGATCCAGATTATTCGTTATCTCTCTTAAATCGCTTAAAATGACACAGTTGAAGCCATTAAATAAGAAACCAAGCAAAAACCTCAATCAATAAATTTAAATACCTCACAAAGCTAAAATGAAAAAACAAATTGAATTTGAAGAGTAAATGATTTGTTGAGAAATACCCAAACAGCGGGCTCTAATTTCAAAGTGAAAGGAACGTGCGTTGGTAGCTGGAAATTATATTTTATCCCTCCAGGGCCTAAAACACAAGGCAATTTATAATTGTCGAGAGGGTTCCGTAATGAAACTGAATAATCACTCTCAAAGGAGGAAAGGGAGGCGCGGATCGCGGCGTTATCGCCAAGATTTCCACTCCGCGGCAAACAATTTCCACAACGGGGCGGAAAGGATCAGCTAATCTTTTCAAAGATTATTATAATCCCCCCCGGGAGCCTTATCAGTGATAAGTGGCCTTCCTGCCTGTGGAGATTAATCTTAAAGAATAATGACGCCGTTAAATAAGATGTGTAAAACCCACCGCTTTAAACATCAAGGATGAAAATGACTGCGAATTTTTTGCGTTTAGTTGTCAATATATCGTACATTTTTACGCATTCATTTAAAAACAAAGTATAACACATTTGCCATACACGAGTCGGCGAAATTTTAAACAACTCATGCTGTTCAGGTTACCAACCCCTGAGGGGATGCCATCTAATTTCTTTACCTTTTTTTCTGTGTAACAGCTCGCCAAAATTGTTTTTATATACTACACATAATGCTTTCAACTTTTCCAATTTACCAATTTGATTCTACCACTCATTTGAATATAAGACTGTCTCGCCTTGGCATTGACAACAAAAGTGATAATATAATAAAATTCAAAGATCAATTTTACATATTTCATCGTTGAAAGAGATCCTGTTAAATTAAAATTTACGTCAAATTGCCAATTAAATGGTTTACAATAGAAACGTATGAATGGCATTTGAGAAATAAGTGCTAACACTAAGACAAATTGATTGGATTTGTAAGATAAAACCCAGAGGTAAGAGAAAATCGGAAATTTTCCTGCGGTATAATATTGATATGTGAAAGTTGATTGTGCGTTTGCCCAAAAGACAGAGATAGACAGATCGATAGATAGATCGATAGATAGATAGATAGATAGAGAGAGAGAGAGAGAGAGAGAGAGAGAGAGAGATCAAAATACACGCAAAAGTTAGGTCTCTAGGACCTTTCTTACACTTAACGTGTAATCACAATTATAATAGCTGTCAGTACTTAGTAGAGAAAAAATATTATTAAATTTAAGTTACAAAACAAAACCAAATTAACACACAATTAACTGAGATTTTTTAAAATATAATGTAAAATTTATATGTAGAATGATAGGGACAGATGATTATACATATTTTGAAATTAGTATTTCTTTTATTTTAGAATATTTTTTAATTTTTTAGATTTTTTTATTTTTGATGGTATATTGTACATTGGTGTATTGGTAGAGAGAGATATATTGATTGATTAACGATTTACTTATTAAAATACACGCAAAAATTATGTCTCTAGGACCATTCTTACCCTTAACGTGTAATTATAATTATAATATTTGTTTATAGTCGCAAAAGATATAAAATGGAAATAACAAATTATTGTAAAATCAACAATGAAGTAAATGAATAAAGTAGAGTAAGTTGAATTTATAAGTTATATTTTTAAATAGAGCATATTATTGTTGAGTAACAAAATTAGAGATAGATTTTTCATAAGACTCTTAAAAACTAGATTAGAACCTGAACATACATAAGGTAAATTCTAATTTGTAGTATTATATTCAACGAATTTACTTAAGTATTTTTACTATAATTATAATTATAAGATTTGTTTATAGTCGCAACAGACATAAAATAGAAATAACAAATTTGTGTAAAATCAACAATGAAGTAAATGAACAAATTAAGAGTAAGTTGAAGTTATAAGTTATGTTTTTATACACAGCATATTACTGTTGAGTAACAAAATTATATATAGATTTTTTTCGTAAGATTCTTAAAAACTAGATTAGAACCTTCTCGAGTTGGAACATCATTTTACAGATTAAAAATGAAATAAAACACTAATAAAATTATTATTAACGTTGTTCAAGTTAATATAAAAGTATATAATAAAAAGGAAAATAATAAAAGTATATGATGTAATGTTAAGTACGTATATATTAAATAAGGTAAATGCAAATTTCTCGTATTATATTTAACATATTTACTTAAACAGTATTCTTTAAGTGTTAATTTGAATGATTTTATGCTGTTTATTTGTTTTACATACATATGTTTCGTTATTGAGTTAAAGATGTTTGAAGCTTTTATTTTAATTGAATGCTAATGTTTTTGTTTTATGTTTTGGTAGACGAATTAAGTAATTAGCTGTTCTGGTACTAATGTTATGGATATTGCACTGAAATTTAAAATTGTGAAACATGTAGGAAGGGTTTTTAGTTTGTAGTATTTTGTACAAAAAAAGGTTGATATGGAATATATTAGTAAGTCTTTATTTTTAACGTTTTTAGTATCAAAAATTTATCATATATTCTACAATAATATTTCAGGTTAAGGATATAACGGATGAATGTATTTTGCGCTTTTTTATTTTGTAAAGTATAGTTGAGATCACACGTGATGACTAGTTGTGTATATGAATATATATCATTACTAAAGAATGAATTAGCTTTGAGAGAGAGAGAGAGAGAGAGAGAGAGAGAGAGAGAAAGAAAGAAAAAAAGAGAGAGAGAGAGAGATGAAAAGTGGTTAAGGTGCTATGTATAGTGTAATTACCACCTTCTCACAGAATTATAACATAGATAAATAAATAACTTTTCGAATCATTACAAAGTGTCTATGTTGTGCGAGTGGGATGTGCACTTTGGTTTTTACAGCAATGAAAACATGTGATATAAAATTGTATAAAACCTTTTATTTGATCCAATTTATACATAATTTGTTCGGCTCGAGGGGAGACTAGTAATTTTCATATTGATGGCGGTCCCTCGGGACTGCTATCGACATGTTTCTTCATGGAATTTAGAAATGAAAGGATAATCCTATCGACAGCAAATATTGTTGAGTATATTTAAAAGGCATCAAAATATAAATAAACACTAACTCTTTTAAATAGATCGATGCGAAAAGGTTCGGATAAATCGGTCTCCGATCAGACACGAGGGTGAAAATAAAGCCCTACAGGAGTTTTATGAGAGGGTCCACACCCTTTTGAAAATTCATTGGCCGGAACGGGATTCGTGCCCCCTTCCATGATTAGTGAATTATAGGGGTGGTTACTTTGCGGCTCGTGACAGTGACAGGTGATTTCAAGGGGCTCGAGAATATGAAAAGGGGAGAATTGAGCACACGTGTCCCCCGTGGATCCCCCAGTCAATGGACACCCTTTGAATTTAGGGGCGCTGTATTGTCAGGGCCAGGTTAGTAATAGCTCTAACAAAAGAACAATAATTATCGAATTTCTCTAAGACACTGGAATGTAAAGATCTTGAAGATAAAAACATTGATACAGAAACTACTTTGGTGTCATCTTGAGGTAAGATAAATTTCATCTCAATCATCAGTAAGACACTGAAGTTTCATCAAATTTAAAAATATAAAAAACATGACCATAAACATTCAAATAAACATAAGATAACGACTTTAAATTATGTTGTAACACGTCCTAATTTAAAAACCAAACAATCATTTGTTTATTCATTCAAAAATTCAATTAGCCTCAACCTACGAGACAATTTCAGAAAGATGTATAAATAATAATACACCATTTTATAAAAACATCGTTTAAAAAAATATATATATTATTTCAATTATTGGATATTTGGATGCTCTATTCCGATTCTAGGGGAAAAATTGTTGTTTTATTGTATAAATAGCATTGTATTGGGATGGGTGACTCCTAATGAGTGTTCAGAGTGAATGTATTTATTGGTGTGAACGTGTAGTGCGAGAGGGCCGATGGCGGAATATTGGATCATCTACCCTCAATTAGGTTGGCTAGATTATAGGTTTTACACATTTACAACTTTAGGATGATGTAGGAAATCGAGTACTCCAACACCCTGGGTGAATACTATGTATAAAAGAATGTATTTAAGAATGAATGCCGACTCTCATTCATTCTTAAATATATTTTTTTTAATTAATGGGAGACTGATTACGCTGGAGACTGAAATGACCTAGATAGCCCCTCGAGCCCAACCTCGTTGGCTGGACGGAAAGGCCGAGGTCTGACCCCGGATTTCCAACGCACGGGGTAGGTGATTGAGGACTGCTGCTGATTTATTGTAAATTTATTGGAAGCTAGAATTGCCTGGGAACTGCGAGAAGTGAAAGGCCCAACCATGCACACGTGTACATACGTGTATGTGCAGATTTGAACTTACTTAAATCAGTAATCGGTAATTTATATCGTTTAAAAGGGCCAACCTAATCCTCCGAGGTCGTACACGTAATGCCGCGGGACGTCCATCTTAAGAAAAACATCTAATAGAAAACATTAAATATACATTAAACCACCCTATTTATGTTACAATAAGAATTATTTTAACCGGTGAAAATATATTGATAAAAATAGTTCATATTATATTTAGAGTGAATTATTTGTTATATTCAATTTGTTAGTCTTTCCAGTTGTTTTATAAACATAAAAAACAACTGGAAGCAAAGTACTATCCACTTAAAATAACAAATAATTGACTCTAAATATAATATAAACAGATAAAATTAAATTCCCAGATCATTTGAAGAAAAATTATCAATCCGTGCTTGAACGACTGTTAATATTAGTCCACTTATGTTTAGTGGTATAATTGACCATATTATTTCAATTAATTATTCTTTTTATGTAAGGTCTTGGTTGAGATGAAAAAGTCGGCTAAAACCTTCGGCTCAATACGCCGCAGCTCTACCCACTTCACAAAAATCATGGGTTCGAAACCCGCTCGTGACATTGACTTTTTCATCTCAACCAAGACTACATAAAAAGAATAATTAACTGAAATGTTAATATTATATTTAATTTAGAGAAAATGAACATAAAACTCATATAACTTCTGATCAACTATGATAAATTTAGCATCATAATATTTTTGTTTTAGTTGGTCCTATTAATCGAAGTAATTATTTTAATTATAATTATTAAGGAAAATGACATATTGGTCCCAATTAATTAGTCGGTTTGTGAAAAAAATATTCCGGGTATGCCCAATGTGAAAGTTTCATAAAAATGAAAAGTATTCCAATTATCCACGATTTAATAACAATTTGGTCTAGACTCGGTGTTTTCTTGGTCTATGTTTTTTGGGCAATCCGCCAATTTAGGTAAGAGTCAGAGGATCATGAATCATTTTGTTCCTTCTCTAAAACTTGTTTTGTTCATCCAGAACACGAGTGACTTGGAAACTTTCTATTATTACAAACATATCCCGAGTTGAAAACAGCGAGACTAATACTGAACAAATTTTTGTTCCATGTTTCATTAATATTATATACTATCTAATTTTAATTTTGTTGACAAAAGCAAATATAGTCGTTATTGTTTGATATGAAATATATAGAACGCATTTTTTTCTAGTTTGTGAAGGGGAAAACAACAATAAAAAAAAATATTTACCGACATAAAAAAACATCCTCAGGGCCAAAAAGCCAACTGAACAAATATTTATGTATGTACTGTAAAACTAGAAACACCTAAAAATTTAAAGTTTTGAGTAAGTTTTATTGGCTAGTGGATTTACTTTTGTAACGATTAAATTAATTACAAATAAATGTTGACTGGACGGTTGAATAATATTTTAATTATAAATGCAGCTTACATACTATTTCAATGTTCAAATGATAAAAGACTGAAGGACTGCAAACAATGATGCAGGGTCATGCGATAATGAAAATAGTGTTGGGGAGTGAAATGCGATAAAATAATAACAATAATACAGATTAGTGCAAAGTTAGCATGGTCTAGAATTTTGAATATTAGGAGTGACAACATAGCAAACATTAAATCCATTAAAGAAAGTCTTTATTTAGATAAATGGCTCGTTTTTTGCCAATATTATTATATACATATTATATATATGTATATATAGCATATGTAAAATAATATATTTATAGTTAACAGTTATCGGTTGGAAAACAATGGCTTTTTATTTGGTAAGTTTAAAAAAAAGTATTATAACATGGTTCTGGACCCTACTGAGAACACAGTTGAACTAGACTTTTTTCGTAGAAAATTAATCATGAAGAGAAAACATTGTACATTGTAGCAGTACAAATAGAAAACAATTTTATCTGCTTAAAAAATATCCACTGACTAAAATCTACGATACAATTAATGGCGTAAAAAATTCGCGAAGTTCTGTCAAAAAAAGTATTATAATTTCTTTTGATATTTTACATTGGATTCGACGAGTTCGCAGATTTTAGTGAATTTTTTTGTAAAAATTAACAGCGATATTAGGTGGACCAGGAAAGGCTAAAATGTTTGCGTCAATTAATAAAATATCAGATCTAACAGGAGCTTCCGAATATCCATTTTAATCCAAATTTTCCCAAAACTATTCAATAAATTGTAACAATCTAGACTAATAAAATAAATATTTCTACATCTGGTCTAGTAGTACTGATGGTGTTATTAAACTAGTCTTTCCGTCTTATTCACCTTACTTATATTTTTTTTATTAGAATAACTAGTTAACTTAAATTTCTTATTGTTTTATGGTTTACTTTTATTGACGTTGGTTGGATTTATTCCGGGGAAATCAATTTTAAGGAAAGATTACGCGCACAATACTTTTTTTTTTTTACAACAAAAATCCTACAAGATAAGACTTACAGCAAGTCACATGGAACTATAGTTGTGTATGTTTATTTGTTTATTGCTAGGGTTAAAAACAACTGCCGTAAGTGGTATCGATGTGTTTTATTTTTTATACGACGTTTCACGGCCAATTTTATTTATAATACACGACACGCAAAATCGGTCAAATTTAGGTCATAAACTACGCAAATATTCAACCGGTACCACCCACAGCAAAGCGAAAACAGGTCTGGATCGTTAAATCAAGAATATTTATTTACTTAAGTTCTTTAAATTTAGAAGATTATTTATTTACGTGTTTGCCCAACATTAAGACAACTTCCAGAAAAACTTAAAGATGGCAATAAAGTAAACAAATAAATAAAGAACAGGTAGAAAACGATATCCTCTATAAATATATTTTAAGAAATTCTAAAAATAAAAAGGAATCAAGAAGGGAAATGAATATTATTCGATGATACAAAACAGATAAAAGACTAGGAAATAATTTCAAGGCAATTCTTAATCGTACAATATAGCGGGATAATTTTTGACAGAAAAACGCAATATATTTTCTCTCAATGGTAGAAGTGTTAACTGTTTTTGGGTATCTCAGTGTTTTAGAACTCATTTCTGTCAAGTCTGTTAAGTCACTACGTCCAAATTTAATTAAATTTGGCAACTAGCCATAGTGTGGGTAAACGTAAAATATCTTTTTAGCAAGTTAATGTGCTTTTTGCACCGCCAATAAACCCAGATTACAAATTCTTTTGGAAAATCAAAAATTATTGTTCCCTAAATGTAGGTTTTTATTTTTTTTCTCTCGAAAATCACAAAACTTACGATACATTTGAAATAGCTTCACTGAGGATTTACAGGGCCTTAGAACCTTATAAACTACACGAAATGGCACAAACTTGGCATCCGCAAAAATAAATCAGAACCGGAGATATAAAATAAAACATTTCAGGTGATTTTGTTTACTTCGTATATTTCTGACTTATAATGACAAAATATCTAAACATAGCCTGAAATAACACAAACATACTCTGCATTCCAATGGTTGTCAATAACGCTGAATTTGGGCACAATTCAGACGTGTTATGAATTTTTAAGTGACTCAATAGGACACAGAGAAAAAATGATCTCAAAATGACTATTTTTTGTTTACCGCAAAAATTCTTATTTAAGGAGGTTTTTTTTCAACAAAATTTTTTTGTCTACTTTACTGGTAGTGCCTTTTGGATATTCTTCATCATCTTAATCTCATTCAATACAAACCAGATTTTATTATCTTAGATAAACAAACAAATCGATACTTCCACAAAGTACGGCATGTGAGACTAGTATACAAATTACAACTATTTTTATCCCAAGTATTATCTGATTATACAAATCGTACCTTAAGAAGAGATTTTTTGCAGTATACCAGGTAAGAGACTTCTGGGATGAAATAAGAGCTTGCATATGTGCCGCAAGGGTCAATACTAGCCCCGCTGTTGTATGCCATTTTTACTTCTGACATATCCACAAATCACACTGACATATTACAAGTCATCCCTTTTCTACCCAAGCTTCCCTGTTACAACATGCCAACAATTAAAAAATCAGCGATCTTTGGAAAATAAAGCTTAGCCCTTCATAGTTACAAAATTTTTATACTACTACATGAGATTTGTCTGGCATATACTTACACAATGAAACTGTTTTAATCCGACAAACTATTTAGGACTTACATAAGAAAGAATAACTAGGAATCCGCACACACGATTAAGAAAACTACTTACTACCTACTGACCTGACCTATTTGTATGCACTGGTACCAACTTTATGGATACGACAATTATTCCAATATTCCAAGATTAAAAAGATTTTACGGCTAATAGTTTCCGTCCATTCTTATGTACGCACGCACACACTTCACAGGGATCTTTCATATGCTGTTTTTTCATCCATCAAAATATATTTCAGACGTTTTCGTAGTAAATTACAAAATCACACTAACACACAAATACGATCACTCCATTTCACACAATTACCCTATGTACGACGGAAAAGAATAATAAGAGATTATGATCATATTTTTCATCCAGAGCGGCTGTCAATGGATAACTTTCTCTACAACGCTCGTAATGTCACAATCACAAATTAAAATCCAACATGCTGTTGTTTATATAACATACAGTTATAAATGAAAATAAATTAAGAAAAAAAAGTTGAAATATTCATTTTGGGACATATTGATTGGTATTGAAATAAATTATATTTTGAATGGTTGATCTTTTTATTTTTGTACTGAGTAGAAGGTTGAAAATAGTCGTGCTGACTGTCACACGGTAATAATTTTTTTTAAATATTCCTTTTAAGTGGGCGTCGTGGGACGAAACGGGGTCAACATTTCAAATATAATCTAATATGAATTTATCCACTACGAACAATAATCATAGTGCTTGTGAAACACCAAATTATTAAAGATAACAAAGAAATTGAAAATTCTCGAGAGGATATTTTCAATTGATTAAAGATAATTTTAGTATGTTTATAAGGATCTTTTTTTGTCGAATTTTAAGAAGTCAAGGTCTCATCATGGCAAAACAATGTAACTTAAAAATACAATATTTAATACTTTAATGTAATTATGTATATTTATTTTTGATAACATGAATACTCGGTATGTTCTAGATTAAAAAAGAAATTTAATTATTATCTTCTAAGTTTTCGATTTATTAAGGTCGTCATCAGGACAAAACAATTTTAAAAATGTCTACAAATTGAAATAATTTGATTTTTAATAAACAGTTTCAAATTTCTTGGAAGACAGGCTCAGTCCCAACGAAAGATCAAGTGTCTTATACCCACGTTGGCAAACGTTGGGACTGAATCTATCTTAAAATAAATTTAAAACGGTTTATTAAAAATTTAATTATGTCAATTTGTAGACATTTTTAAATTATTTTGTCCTGCGACCTTAATAGGTGAAAAACATGGCAGACAATAATTGAATTTCTTTTTTAATCTAGACCATAACGAGATCCAGAGTATTCATATTAAAATAAACAGACATGATAAATTATTAAATATTATATTTCTAAGTTTAAATTTTTATATTTTGTTAAGTTTTATTATTCTATAAACAAAGCTAGTTTGGTAGATTTTGACTTTTTTAGGGTTTTTGTTTTTGGTAGTAGAGGGAGGGTAAGTAAAACAATGCCCAAGGGGCAAAACGGGATAAGTTCAAAAATTTTCTGAACCTTTGAAACAAATACTACAAAATACAAATAATGTTCATATTTCATCAAATTCTATGTAGTTGAATCTATAAAGATTTTTTTTTACATTTATGTAATCATATTTCGATTTTTTTCTACTTATCACATAACGCACCTTATCTAGTTGTTAACATAAAATTATGCTGATTATCGGACCACCACATATTCAGTTTATGTATAACTTCGATTTGTTTGGTTGGTGAAATAGTGTAAGTCAAGTTGAATTCAAAAACACAATATTTTACGGTCAGATAAATGCACTAATTCACTTTTAATCAATGAAATAAATATTAATACATATAGGTTAAAAAAATTGTCGCACTTAGACAAATATATGAGAGATTCGAGTTTACACATATACAAGTTTTCCAACTCGACTTTATGAACTACCCACAGACTATCACATCTAAAGAATACAGATTAAAGAAGATGTAAGAAACTTATGGTAATTTGCCAAAGTTTGACATATCCAGTTTTGCCCCGAGGGTGCATAACATTCTGTCAACTTCGTTTGATAAGGAGGTGGCTGATAGGTGCGATAGAAGGAAATTTTTCCGAGAAAATATATTCGGAACATCTATCATGATGGCCTTTGACCTAAACTAATCTGACAATTATGAGCATTAGTTCTATACATATTAAAAGAAAGCATATACATATTTAATTAATAATTGTAAGGTATGTAACACGATTTCGTTTGGTAGTTGTTGATTATTTTTATTCTTTTATTTTTTGTAATTGTGGGAGGAATAGTTCCTTTTATCAACTTTTTAATGGTACTGCGACAAGAGGAATAGTTTTTCCGTCGTTTAGGTTGAAAATTCATTTTGAATTTTAACAGAAACCATCCTTCCAAACAGGACAGAAGGTCCTGGAGGTTTTCTGGTGGCCACTACTGGGTCTGGGTCGTTGAATGAAAAGTGGCATCGTCTGGATACGTGATACCATTATTGATAGGTTTTTTTTCAAAATTCTAAGTGGGCGTACGAAATACGAAATGGCGTTATTAGAAATATTTTATAAAAATGTGTCCTATACCATAAATAATTATGTACTACTTATAGTAGTATGTTTCTTAAAACATTCCATTTTTTTTAAAGCGATGAACGGTCAATGAGAAAATTCGGTTCCCGACTCATTAACTAATGATTGATCACCTTTGAACCAAACCGATCTTAGTTCTTCTCTAATGAAGAGTTTAAAATTTGACATTTTGTGAGGTTTATTATTGTGTGGGACGATTTAGTTTGGTAGTTTCTGACTTTTGCGATATTTTTGGTTTTTGTAATCGAAGGAGGATTATTAAATCATTATAAACTTTTTATTATAAGGGGTGCTGATAGTGCGGCAGGGGGAATAGTTTTTCCGATATTTTAGGTTGAAAATTTATTCTGAATTTCAACGGAAATATTCTTCCAAAACAGGAGAACGTCATGGAGCTTCCAGCACTACTGGGTGGAAAGGAAAGTGTAGTCTGCATATGTGAGTACAGTATGGGGATTGTTAGTAATAAATATTTTTTAAATATTCTTAAGTGGGCGTCGAGGAAGAAAACTGAGTCAATATTTCAAATATAATCTTATATAAATTTATCCTATATCACAGATCAAACATATCGTATGTGGAACTTTCCAGATTTTTAAATCAATGAACGGTCAATGAGAAGATTCGATTCCCTCCTCGATGGCATCAATGATGATCGGGCTGCACCGATCTTTAGACCTTCTCTTATAAATAAAAGTAAGCAAAAATAATAAAATAATAATTGTGAAGTATTATTATAGTGTAAATAGGTTTAGTTTGTAAGTTTTTTGTTTTTGTAATATTGGGAGGATTAGTAAATAACCTTTTATCAACATTTTTTTGATAAGAAAGGGGTTGTTGATAGTGTGACAGAGAGAAGTTTTTCTGTCCGTTCGAGTTGAAACTTTATTCGGAACATTTGTACTTTTCTTGAAGTATGAGTTTTTCTCTTTATTTTTGGGGACTTTTTAGTGTAAATATTAGGTAATTAATAATTTCCAGGGGTCCAGAAGAGGAAGGTAGGTTAAGTTTGAAGGTTAGGGGAGTCCGAAGGTAGGCCGGCTCGGACGTACCCTGGGCGAGAGGGACGGGAAAAAAGGGCGATCCAGATGAAAAACTGCCCTGATTTTCCAGTCAGTTTTTTCGGTCGGAAAACCCTCCGAGGAGCCGGCTGGAAAACTGGAGCCGGGGATCGATTGGGCGAGGGACAGAGGCAATGGCGACCCCGAAAATCAATCCCGGGCAAATCGTTCCGAAATTAAATAAATGGCCGGAAAGAGAGTTGACTCACGTTGTATGGCGCGAGCGGTCGTCGAGAGCTTCTGGTTGTTGGACGACATGACAAAAGTCGGATCTCCTCCCGGTCGGTTTTACACAATAAACATGGGATTTCCGAACAAACCCCCGACTCGACAAAACACGGCACACAATATGTCCCACATAGGAGTCCTCGGCCGACTGCGCAGACGGACGCGCAGACTGAGAATCCGACCAGCTCCGCTGGGAGCGACACCTCACCCGGCCCGCGGCCCCGCCGATCCCGCCAACATATTATCAATACTCACTCCGTCGCCGACCCTCGACACCACATGCGAAGCAGCGAACGAAGCTCAGTGCGAAGCACACTTTCAACATCCATACGTGAAAAAATCACTCACATTCAATCATAATTCTTCGTCAATTCTCTTATTAATTATTAACTAACAAATAGTCAATAACGTCTTCCTATGCTTTTTTGTAGGGCATATAACTGAAATCATGAACTAATAAAGGTCAAAATTTAAAACGCTATAACAATATTGTGCTTCGTATAGTTCTTTGTAGTATGTATAAATGAAATTGTATATGTCTGAATTTAAACACCATAACAATACCTTGTTTCGCACTGTGTCGACTAAAATTGGTATAGGGGGGCTGGTATAGGTCAGAATTTAAAATTTGGTAGAAATACTGCTCTTCCCATACTTTTTTGTACTGCATATCGCTGAAATTATTTATTAGTGCAGGTCAAAATTTAAAACGCTATAACAATATTAGCTTCGCATAGTTTATCGTGGAGTAACTAAAAGTATGGGCTGATAGAATATAGAATAGAATATAAAATCCTATAGCAATATTGTGCTTCCCACAGTTTTTTGTAGTGCGTATAACTGAAATTATGAACTTGTCTGAATTTAAAACACAACAACAATATCGTGCTTAGTATAGTTGGTCGTAGGATAACTAAAATTATGGGCCGGTGTAGGTCAGAATTTAACAGATAATTTAATATTCTGTAGCGATATTGTGCTTCGCATAGTTCTTGTGGTCGAACAACCGAAATTATGAACTCGTATAGGTCAAATTTTAAAACGCTTTAACAATATTGTGCTTCGCACAGTTTGTCATAGGGCACTTGAAATTATGGGATGGTATAAATCAGAATTTAAAATTTTCTAAGAATATTGTGCTTCGCACAGTTTTTTTGTATTGCATATAATTGAAATTATGAACTCGTTTAGGTCAAAATTTAAACGCAATAACAATATTGTGCTTCGCACAGTTTGTCGTAGGGTACTTAAAATTATGGGCTAGTATAAATCAGAATTTAATAGACTTTAAAATTCTGTAGCAATATTGTTCTTCCCATAGTTTTTTGTAGTTGATATAACTGAAATTATAAACTAGTATAGGTCAAAATTTAAAACGGTATTCAATATTGTGCTTCGCACAGTTTGTCATAGGGTACTTGAAATTATGGGCTGGAATAAATCAGAATTTAAAATTCTGTAGCAATATTGTGCTTCGCATAGTTTTTTATAGTTGATATAACTGAAATTATGAACTAGTATAGGTCAAACTTTAAAACGTTATTCAATATTGTGCTTCGCATAGTTCTTGTGGTCGAACAACCGAAATTATGAACTCGTATAGGTCAAATTTTAAAACGCTTTAACAATATTGTGCTTCGCATAGTTTGTCATAGGGCACTTGAAATTATGGGATGGTATAAATCAGAATTTAAAATTTTCTAAGAATATTGTGCTTCGCATAGTTTTTTTGTATTACATATAATTGAAATTATGAATTCGTTTAGGCCAAAATTTAAACGCTNGTAGCGGAATGCTACAGAGGTAAACAAACAATATCATTTGGAAGAGGATTAATAAGTGTTGACATTCATACAAATGAGTAATCCTGTAAACGTAAACAGAATATTTTATATAGATTTTTTTTAATGAAAACTTAAAATCCTGCATTATTTTCCGGACAACCCAATAGTATATGTCAAAATTTAAAACGTTATATTGTGCTTTGCATAGTTTACCGGAGAATAACAAAAATTATGGGATAGTATAGGTAAGAAATAATAGAATTAAAATTCTATAACAATATGCTGTTTCGCATGAACTTAACTATGAAGTTAATTTTTTAGTTATTTGTATTACAATAACCTTTACGAAGCACAATATTACTACAGAATTTTAAAGTTTATTAAATTCTGATTTATACCAGCCCATAATTTTAGTTACCCTATGACAAACTATGCGAAGCAGGATATTGTTATGGTGTTTTAAATTCAGACATATTCAAATTCAATAATTTCAGTTGTAGGCACTACATAGAACTATGATAAGTACAATATTGTTAGAGCGTTTTAAACAATGACCTATACGAGTTCATAACTTCAGTAGTACTACTACAAAAAACTGTGCGAATCACAAATATTGTTACAGAATTTTAAATTCTATTAAATTCTTACCTACACAAGCCCGCAATTTTAGTTATACTACGATAAACTATGTATAGCGTTTTAAATTTTGCCCTGTACGAGTTCATAATTTCAGTTATATTCAGTACAAAAAACTATGCGAAACACAATATTGCTACAGAATTTTAAATTCTATGGGATGGAATTTCAAAAAGTCCTTTCTTAGCCGCTACCATTATAGGAATGCACTGTGGAAATTTCATCCCTTTAGATCCGGGGGTTTGGTCTGTGCGTTATGTGTCAATCAGTCACGGAACTGTATATGTATACTATCCAACCATCTCTACCAACATATCTCTGTCCTCTCCCCTGTCTGTCTCTCTCTCTGTNCACCATCACCCTCACCCTCATCCATAGCCTCACTCTCTCCATCTCATCTCTCGTATCTATATCTATTTAACTTCTCGTTCTCCCTTTTTCTTGTCTTTCTTCTCTCTCTCTCACACTCTCTCATCTCTCCCTCTCTCCCTCTCTCCCTCTCCCTCCCCCTCTCCATCTACCTACCCACCTACCCACCTAACCACCTAACCACCTAACCACCTATCTACCTATCTATCTATCTATCTATCTATCTATCTTTCTTTCTTTCTCTCTCTCTCTCTCACTCTCTCTATATCTACACTAGCTTTTTACCCGCCACTTCGTCCACGCAGGACTCTGTTTTCATGTACTTTTCTAATGCGATACAGAGCTCTAGTATGGCTTTCTAATATAATGTGTCGTTTCTGAAATTATTCTCTTCTTCAGTTCAATTCGGTCTATGCATGGTAAAGAATTGTCCATGGGATCCCCTTACGAATGGAATAGAATTTCAAAAAATCCTTTCCTAGCGGCTATCCATGTCATTATAAGAATGCACTGTCGAAATTTCAGCCCCCCCACACAGTGACTATGAAAGATAGATGAATACTTTTATTTACCACAAAAGAAAAAGGACTACAACAAAGAAGTAAATTTATAAGTATATGCAAGCATGAATTATAACTGTCTGCCGTAGGTTGTTGCCGGTATCATAAAAAAACAATATGGAAATTTACAAAAGAGAGTTGTTGCCTTTGTGTGTGTGCCTATGCTTTATTTGCAAAAGTATTGATTCTACGAAACGCTTATTTTAACAAAGCCTCATCGTCGAATTATTTTATTCCCTCATTTATTGCAAACAACATTGTAATAACCTTTAAACAGTTAATTATTTCATAACAAGCCGTTTAAATTATTATTTGTCGTCTGATTATGTTTACAGGCCTTACTGTCACTGTCAACTGCAGCTATGAAAATCATGATAATGCGATTTCTGAAAACTTTTTTCTCTCTTACAAACCGGCTAAGAGGTTCATTGGACATTGAGCCAATTAAGAAATGCTTAGTACATATGTTTAAGGGGAATGCTGGATGAACCTTGGAACGACAGCAGTGCACTTAGCAAATTGCCATCGCTATGCTGAACTTCTGGGCTAAAATATAGGTAGATTTCATCTCATCTACCAAGTAGAAGGAAATGGAATTTATATTACCTAATAAAATATTCGTAATATATAATAATCATTTAAATATTTTTAAAAAAGCGTAATTAATTATATATTATTCGTATTATATCGAGTGAAATAACGAGGATACTAGTTTCTTTATATTCTATTTTACTAAACTCTTTTTTATCGATAACAAATAAATGATTAAAAATAATTAAACTGGCAACATTCATTAAACAAAATCATAAGAGAAAAAAGTCTTTTTCGCACAAATGGAATATATACAAGTGCGTGTTAGCACTGGTAAGATGGTTTTGCATGCTATACCGACAAAATTATCAACGTATAAATTGAAGTCATCGTTATGTTCCAGTGATATACATCATGTCTCCTATGCTAGCTTTCATTGAATTTACTTAAAGAAAGAAATACTAAAAATTTCTATGGCCGTTAAACATGTTGAAAATGTTTGAAATAGTTACAAGTGTTCGGTAATAAAATATGTTTAAATATTTATATATATATANAATGAGTAATCCTGTAAACGTAAACAGAATATTTTATATAGATTTTTTTTAATGAAAACTTAAAATCCTGCATTATTTTCCGGACAACCCAATATAATTTGTCCGACACTTTACACTTTGTTGTTATTCATAATATTCTTAAAAAAGTCGTTATACATGGAAATAGAATCAAATTTTAGTCTTGTGCAATAGATGCTTTATATTTTTTTTTACATTTACTAATCTTTTGTATTTTTTGTGGTAGAAGAAATCGTTATCATACAAGATAGCAGACTTATGCGAATGCTGTGGCTTAAGAGATGGGAAGAGGGTTTGGTTCAGCTGCTACAATGTTGGCTACAACAGCTCTTAAGACACCCTTTCTCGGTTAATGATGATCAGTTTTAATGTGTGGTGTTTAGTGACCGTTAGTTAATGATTATTGGAAGATCGTGAGATGCGGTCTGGTGTGACGTACGTTTTAGAAAAACATTTTCTTTATCGTGCCAACGTTTCGATCTTTATTGAGATCATCTTCAGTGCTCAAAGTGTTGCAGGGCACTCTCAACACGACCTGAACCTTTAATCTGCCCGGATTATCCGTAGCGACAGGGGCCTTCAATACCGCTAGATGAAAATTACATCCAAACATATTAACAAAGCAACATATATATTTTTTTCAGATTTTTGAAAAGTATCATTATAATGTATGAAAGGTTGAGAGTTGAGAATTATTACGTAATCAGTGAGTACTCAAAGTAAAAATAACTCACCAGTGTTCGTAGTACAACACACTAAAATACTACTACAACTAGAATAAAGAAAATGCTGTTAGAATTACTATAGACAAAAATGTGATCTAACTTTTCAAGATGGTTTAGAAGGACGGGTTTTAATTTGGACCAAACTTTCACAAGTTATCCATCCACCAAAGCTTTTTCCGAATACTGACGGATAAACGAAATCTACAACTTTTTCAACCAATCGCCAATTTATTTATTTATTATTTTAAATGATAGTAAATTTATTCCTCGTGGTACAGAAAGAAAATTTCGGAACGATTATCTCGTTTTTTCTTTCCTTTTTCTTGGGTTGTTTTTCATTTTTATTTTTTGAAAGTGGTGAGAATGTTGAACTTGTACAACCTGTTTTTCTTTTTCTTTACTTTACGCACATTTCTTTTACAGCCATGCATTTTCGGGGCATTTTGCAGGCTCCCTCTTCATGGCTACCTCGATTACAATAAAACTCTTTTTACATCTTTTTTTATATTAGAGTAATAAAACATACTTAAAATAAACTAGCAGCAGTGTGATACTGACCATCAGGGATTTTACATACGACTCAACTTTTTATATTTGTCACCTCACTAACGGCCTCGACCTCTACAGATTAAATTGGTATATTGACAGTTTGTTTATCGATATTACCACCCATAAAAGACAAAATAATAAAAATGAATTATTATAAAGTATTTTAGATGAAATAGTGCTCATGCAATAAAAAATATATTGGAAAATGTCACAGGTCTATCACAATATATTTTACAAACAAAGCATACCATGTAGTAAACCATGTTAAAATCTTATATAAAGAGCAGAACGAGGTCAAACTGAATGTTTTGGAGAGCCTTCATATAAATATTAACAAAGATAACATCAACTTGGAAAAAAAGATATTAAAAAATAAAAATAAATGAACAATGTAACAACTTGATAAGTTTGTATAAAGATAAAAATGAACGTGATGATTCATTGTGTTCATTTGGGATGATTAATAAATGATTTAATCAACTTTTCTGTAGATATTCTCCCAATTTTGTTTCTGAACTAGGATTTTGTTCTTTTAGTATAGAAAGGATTGTTTTCAGGAGCTTCTGGAGGATTATTTTTTCATCATCATTTTTTAGTTAGAAAACTTCCATTGTAAGGGAAATTGATTAGCTTTAAGGACTGGATTAGTATGTTATGTAAATGTAAAGTATGTTAGAAAAATAACTGCGTTTTTAGAGAGGAGTCCACAGCCATATCCGGAATATTTCTTTTTGGAAGGATTTTAATAACATGGTAGACCTATGAAGGATAAAATGCTTTTGGGGAAAAAAGTACTAGTTGGATTAGTTATTTTTCTTGGATTTCTAGATGTTAAAGATTATTTTGGAACGTGTGGAGCGAAGAGTGAAGCTTTTCCTTTGCCTAACGTAGCCCATGAACCGTCGCTATTGCGAAGTGCAGGGAAGCATAGGATGGGATGCGCCTGGTTGCATGAATATCAATCAGCATAAACTAATTTCAGTTTGGTTACGCAAAAACAATTGATGAAGAATGAAAGCGCTCATAAAAATTTAAAGAAATATAAAAATTCATTCTTATGTGGTTAATTCAATACAATACTTTTTTCTCGAAAAAATGTATATTTCAGCTGGATTAAGACAATGTATTTCCACTTTTCCTGGAAAATTTGTGATCGAAAGACTGTTCGTTGTCATTTCTTTCCATCCTGACAGAAAGAATGAATTCTGCAGGAAATTTCGGCCATTCGGTATTTTGTTTATACCAGAGACACTCGTTACATTTTCCCATTAAATTACCTTTGTCGTATTTTCATACAAATCCCATGGCTTGATCTCGGCCGGTTTTATTGTTTCGCACAAATAAACCAGAACAACCCGGCCGGCCATATGGTACACGAGTGGAATCGTGAGGAAACAACAAATTGACGTAAGGTTGAAACGGGCTCTACAAAACCTTACAGGTCGAAATGTATATTATTTATGTCGTTTCTAACCAAGGGGCGAAGAGGTCTTTGAATAAAAGACGAACAGCTGAGAAGATTTTAAAAATCTTACTTTCAACTCGAAACTAACATGGGGTAATTTGATTCACTCAGAACTGCGAAAATAGATGGACAGGAGATATAGACGAAATTAAGAAGCCCATCTCGTTTTTAACTTTGTACTTTCACCGAGTCAGTAATTAAAAGTTCCCTAACGGGCAATAATACAAAGATAAATTATTAAAACCCTATTGTTACTCACGACAAAATACCTTTATTATTGTCTTCTCTGAGTCAAGAGCAAACTAAATTTTCTACCTCTAGCAGAATATTAAAATCGTGGCAGGAATCACTGTACATTGCCTGTTAAATTACCATTTGAAAAATCCGACGGAGACAAATGCCGGCCTGATAATGAGGAAGCATAAACGTACATCCTGTACTCATCGAGGTTCTACCAATCTAATCATGAAACCATCCTTTCTACCTTTATGCAGCCCGTGAAGTAGCTTCGATTCGTAATGACTTCGATATGTTGTGGTTTTTTAACGTAGATAAAAAAGGATTATTTTTGGCAACCTTAGGTTCTACTAAAAAATAAATCATAAATACATTTATGTTTAATGTTGTTTTATAACAAACTTGATCAATATCTAGTAACCATTAACGTCAAAGGGAAAGAATATCTGACTCAAGAAAACCAGGGTAAACAGACCATCCGTTCAAACTTTGAAATTCATACCACCCATGTCAAAGCAAGTATTGCCAAAAACGTAAAATATCTGGAGTTTTCCAAATATCCGTATATAATACCAGAAAAGACTAAAGACAGACCCAGCATAAAAACTTAGAAAACACAGCCCAACACTATACAAAAACTCACTGTTTTGTCGCTCACTCGACCTATTTAATTTTTTTTAATTTACATTTTATTACAAGTACCTTTAATTAAGTAACAAGTAAGATGTGATACTCGGGGTATAATATTTACTGCGCTCTTTGAGAGCTGTACTTAAGACTACTTAACCAGTGAGTCCTAGTTCATCAGTAAATATGATAAGTAGATATCATCATTTTGGTGAAAGCTTCATCTTCTATAGTGGGTGCTTTTAGGTTTACCTTCTTGTGATCGGTAGGAGAGAAATTTTCTTAGGGATGATATTTAAGTAGATTATCTCAGGCCATTTTCCTCCAATGTTTACGCGCTTTCTATCTGATTCAAGAGATTGTTCATCACGTTTTATGAGTGTTACGAGGTGATAATTAATCAATGGTATGGTATCATAAGCTGTTAATCTTTGTGGTTAGGTCATCTACTACCAGCAACCATAGAAGCGTCGATAGGACTAGTTTTCTCCAGGTGGTATCCTTGGGTAGATGCTATTTGCAATAGTGTGTAGTATATTAGGTAGTCTTCCAGTAGCCTTTCTTCCAAAAATCTTCGTTATTTATGAACAAGTTTAGTTTTTCTCTCATTTCGCCAGGTACCGTTATGGCTATCTCATTGATTTTAATTCTCTCGAACATTTTATGATAGCTTCTTTTTAGATTCGGTTTTATTTAGTGTAGAAACCACCCTTTGTACATAAATTTGTAAGCGTGGAATGCCAAGTGCGGTTTTCTATTGCTGTTGAGAGACAAGTTTATCCTGTAATATTAAGACACACTTTTAGATTTTGCAGTTTGTTTTGGGTCTCCTCATGCATTGTTTATGGCTCTATAGTGACGAAGGGTCTGACCGTTGTGTATAATTATACAGCCAGCCACTTTCATTACCCAGAATTCGTTCCTGAAGATGATCGAGCTCCTCAGCGTTTTACTCAAAGTGAACTGAATGGCCTTACGAGGGATTTATATTTACCAAAACAGTCAGCTGAACTTCTTGGGTCTAGACTCAAAAATAAAAATCTGTGGAAACTGGTGTTAGCTTTGCATGGTACAGACAAGAGAAAAAGAACCGAAACCCTTATTTTCACAGGAGAAAAATTTCGTGTTTTGTAATAATGTCAATGATTTTGAAGCCGAACATGATCCCTCTGACTGGAGGCTTTTCATTGATAACTCCAAGAGAAATCTCAAAGCAGTGTTACTCCACAATGGAAATAAATATGCATCCATACCTTTGGCCCACTCGGTAAACTTTGCTGACCCTGATAAAATATGAGGAGCATAAGTGGAGGATATGCGGGGATTTCAAATTAATTGGCTTGTTGCTTGGACAGCAAGTAGGTTACTAAACTACCTTGTTTTTTGTGTGAATGGGACATTCTAGCCAGAGAGAAACATTGGAAAGTGAAACACTGGCCTCGAAGAACGAAGTTTGTTCCAGGCACGAAAAACATCAAACATAACCCCCTTATGGACCCTCAAAATATACTCCTCCCTCCATTACACACAAAACTGGGACTCATGAAACAGTTTGTAACAGCCTTATCTCAAAAGAGTGAGTCTTTAAATACCTGGCTACGAAATTTCCTGCGATCACTGCCGAAAAAATAAAAGCAGGCATTTTCATTGGCCCTCAAATTAATCAGCTCTTCCGTGATGAAGGGTTTATAAAAACTATGTCAATGAAAGAAAAACTCGCATGGAATGGATTTAAAACAGTCGTTGACAACTTTTTAGGCAATTTTAAATATCCAGATTTGAAAAGTATGGTGCGTAATATGCTGAAGACCTTTCAAGAACTAGGATGCAATATGAGCGTGAAAGAACATTTTCTACACTCACACGGAGACTATTTCCCCAAGAATCTTGGTAATTTCAGCGAGGAGCATGGTGAAAGGTTCCACCAGGATATAAGAGAAATGGAAAGTGTCTCCTTTCAGAAAACTGGAATTCGATGGTTAGGGCATGATGGCAGACTACTGTTGGATGCTGAATCGAGACTGCAAGGATGATGTGTCAACACGGAAAACCAAGAAAAGAAAATTCAAAAACTAACCTAGAAATGAACTTGGCTACTTTATACATGACGTTCTCGTTGATTCCGGTAAGAAAATTTGCTATTATATTGAATTCGATTTGTGAAAAATCCTGAGATGGTAGAAAAAACTGAAGTCATATTCAGAATCAGCACTGAAAACCCATTCAGAAACACCTGATATGATGAAATCATCGCTCAAAAAAGTTTCATTTCTATACTGGTGTAACCAATGCCCTTGGGAGAAGGCTTCATATTTCATAGTTCATAGTGGGTGCTTTTAAGTTTAGCTTCCTTCTTGTAAAGGGTGTTTTCGTAGGGTTAATATTTACAGTCTGAAAATTTTAATGTATAAATTATTCGCTTTGATTTGGCTGCATAATTTCTCACCAATGCCTAATTGTGTCTCGAGCTTATTTAATATATTGCCTATATGACTTCTCCATTTGATTCTCTGATCAAGGGTTATAATTAGATACTTAGTTTCTGTGGAAAAGGTTTCTTCTTTTATAATGGGTGCTTTTAAATTTAGCTTCCTTAGAGATGTTTTCTTAGGGTTGACATTTACTGTATATTTAAGGTCTAACCATTTTAGTGTATAACATGTTCGCCATCTTCCGGTTTATTCACCAAATTTTCCTACATAATCTCTGGCTAATGCTTAGTAGTGTCTTGTCGTATGAGTTTTCCACATGAGCCTTTGGCCATGGTGCTTTCTTTGGATGGAGTAACAAGCTTTTAGCTTTTATAAGTGGGTCCTTTTAGGTTTAGCTCCTATCTTTTCTTACCATTTTCTACAATGTTCAGGGCATAATGCATTTTATTCTACACAGCGTGAACAAATTTTCCCTTCACTGTTGTTACCAAGCCATTTGCGTTGCCTATAAGCTGTTAACATCGGTGATTATGTCATTTACTACTAGCAATAGTTGAGTGTTCCTCTCATTTTGTCAGGTACCGTTATAGTATTTTTATTTTATTCCACAGTTCTCGCAAATTCATACATTTTGGCTTCTGTTCGGCTGCTTTTCGAACTGTCGCCGGTTCAGTATGAGTTCATCGACTCGCAGACAAACACCCATCATACATTTACGACAGTTAATCAACAGTATCAACAAAATACTAGTTACGAATTGCTTAATCTCCGTCCTTTTTCCTGACAGAAGCGTTCGAGTTCAACAAATAAAGTCGCTCATCAGTGGAAAATTCCTATGAAGGAAGTCGAGCCGAGTCAAACAGCGATTTGCAACGTTCTCCCACGATGACCTGCAAATTCGATAATCACCGTTCGGTAATCAAAAAGATTGTCGTTTTTATCATTTCGAACGATATGTTATCATAAAATGGCACAATAATTAACAACATCCTCGAAATATAGTAGCGTCCCCACCGATTTGATGACTCCCCTCCATGACCTTGTTGTCTCCTTTCTATCCCTACCTGGGCTCATATAGTCATATCTGACTAAACAGTTTCTTTCCAGAAGTCAACCAGGATAAAAACAATTTTTACAGTGGTAATTTAACTCTTTATTTTAAATTTTATACTGTTCAAGAGACTATAATATTCTTTCAGTTTTTTTAAACAAAGTTCTTTTAAGTCATTTTTCCTCTGCCTAGCCTGATAGTCGATTTGGAATCGTTATATGCATTTAAATTATTTAATACTTGGTCTATTAATCGTAAGTTCATAGTTTACATTATTTTTTCGTATAGTTTCGAGACCCATCAACGCCACATTCCAAAGAACCACAGTTATTTCTCCAGGGTGGGACCCCCGCCGGCCATGACCCTCGCAAGAGTGAAATCCCGCACCCGGAAAATCGCCCTGGAGATATTTGGCTGGACGAATCCGAGATAGAAACGGCAGAAATGTCAAATCCAATAACACATATTGGCCGAGTCATATCGACCATCTGACAAAATTCCCAAATTATGTTAACAAGGTTTAAAACTTCGATCATTTCGGCCATCGAACTTGACATCTCTAATAAAATCCCAAATATAATTTATTCATAAGGATTGGCAATACGTCAGATCTTTTAAGTAAAACGAGAAGCTTCCTAATCACGTTAATTAAAAGTACCCAAGTAGATTAAAGCTTTTTGTGACTTGATCCTGTTTTTAGTTAACCTCGGTTTATAGGTGCCTTCAGAGTGATTTAAGAGTAGTAATAAAAAAAGTCCATTTTAAGAGGAAAGCTCATAAACAAGACATGACAATTTGATTTTGTAAATGGGATAGTCATGCTTTTTGACCTTATAAGGTGGCAATTTGTTTTCCTCTCAGAACATCATAATCATATTCTTGACGCATTTAACCTTTACGTGACATCTATTACAGAATAAATCAACAAATTTCAATATGATCTTTTCACTATTATAAATTTACAATCCGTTCTTATTATAAGAGTCTCGATTTTTTTTCTCTTGTTGCCATGTTTGTCACGTTGTATATGAATTTTATACAATTAAAATTATATAACAGACAACATGTACATACAAAGTAAAGATTAGGGGTTTTATTTTTTTCTTGCAATATTACGGCTTATAATTTATCTTCCCTTATGCTCCGGGATAAGTCCTCCAGAGGTAGAGAGGTCTTATAGGAGTAAAAGGATTTAATTAAGTAAATACTACAGTTTAAGGGTTGCGCCCCTTATTTACAGTCTCGTTGGGTTGACTATAAAAAAATAAAGTTACGCTGGTCCCCGTTTTAGCATAAATTATAAATAGGTAAAAGATAAACTTAACAAGCAAGCAATAATTAGAAGCACACTAAGAATAATCTGGAAACTTGGGACGAACAGCCAGACCAGTAATTGAAGGACTATTGCTCCTTTTACCTAAATCAATGTCAAATAAGTGACAAACCGACCAAGGCAACGATTAAAAAAAGAGGGTAAGAAAGAGGAAGCGGAAATATAAATTATGAGGATTGTGTCGTGATTAGTGACCGTTAGTCGATGATTATTCAGAAATCGTGAGATGCGGTCTGGTGTGATGTAGGTTTCAGAAAAACATTTTCTTTATCGTGCCAACGTTTCGATCTTTATTGAGATCATCTTCAGGGCCTGGGATTTACAAACATTGTTTAAATTTAACAAAAACATGTAGGATGTGAAAAAAGTGAATTTATTTCAATATCTCACTGGCACTCTCAGCACGACACGCAAGAATGGCACAATTACAAAGAAGAGAAACACTTTGAGTGAGTAGAAATACTTTGATTGAATATAAAAAATATATTTTGCACTGTATAAATTCACTTTTTTCCTCATCCTACATGTTTGTTAAATTTATACAATGTTTGTAAATCCCAGGCCCTCAAGATGATCTCAATAAAGATCGAAACGTTGGCAGGATAAAGAAAATGTTTTTCTGAAACCTACATCACACCAGACCGCATCTCACGATTTCTGAATAATTATGAGGATTTTTTAAAACAAAATTAACTTAAACTAAGGCGTGCTTACTAGCTAACAATAAGAAGCTGAGGGAGAACAGGTTGTTTTACGAGGGTCCGCAACAGCAGAGGTCACATAAACCCTCAGGGTGCCGGTGTTTTTGAATTCGAACCCAGGACCTTTACCTTACTACAATGATGAGAGCCGTGCCAACGCCTAAACCGTTGCGGCCACCGACGCCCCTATAATAGGTGGACTTGAATTAAGGGTAAAATACTTTTTTAAATCAAATTAACCAATGAAACGGCAACAATCATTAACAAAATGAATCACAAATAGAAGATTGATAATCGAACAGGCGTACCAAAAACTTAAAATCTTAAGGTTCAATTTAAAAAAAAAACCTTAATTAGATTCAACCTCGCAAAAAGCTTTTAAAATCTAATCGTATAAAAAATCGTCTAAAAGAAATTAAGCCAAAATACTAGACAAATTAACCAATCAAACAATAATCACGAACACAATGGGGAATAGGAGGATGATGAATCTAAAAAGTACAAGTAAATTAATTCATATCATATAGGGTTGGGCGGGCAAGGGGTCAAAGAAAATACTTTTTTCCTACTTGTTTTCAGTGTTTAAAGAGACCTCACCGTGTGAGACTTGGATGACTATTTACGAAACCGTGGATGAAGGTAGACTCTCAGGTGTAATAATGCAAAATAAAAAACTGTTCAAACCCAGCAGATAATTAATAACAAAATAATAGTTTAATTATAGATATTTTGTTTCTAATTTGAAAATTGTCATTATCGGCCTTATCACTATATTTTTCCCCCACTGACAAGTCAGCTCTTTTGATCATCGGTTTATGTAGACAAAGGGAATTAATGGGAGGGTTCGGCCGGGATTAGTCGGGATTGGTTGGGATTAGGTGTTTGCCAGTCTCGTTGTCCTTTGATGTCATTAGGGTTTGGTTCTGTGGTTCTTGTATATTAAACCGGCTGTTTTTGAAAGTGGGCTAGAGGTGTGAGAATACAAATTTATTTTTGATTGATGATGTCGACAAAGCCTGATGTTTGATCTTGAAGGCAATCTTTTTTTTAAATAAGAACAATTTAATAATGTTTATGTGTCAAATAAATTTATATTTGAAGAGAAAAATATTCGTAAGCATCAATAAACACTTTGTGTTCAAAAGTAAAATAAGTACAGCAGTAAAGAATGGTAGGGAGGAGAAATATTTCTTATTGGTTTAAAAAAAAATTCAAAAGTGGTTGTCAAACTGCTCCACATTGGGAAACAGGTGGATTAGAAATTTTGGGTTTTAGGATCTTTTTACCAAAATTAACACAAACTGACCAACCAGCAATAATCAGAATCATTGGGATGGTAGACCAGAAAAATTAGGCCTAAAATTCCTTTTAACGTTTTTCAATTAATTAATCTTTATATAAGGTATTGGTTGAGATAAAAAATGTCAGTGTCACAAGAGGGATTCGAACCTACGACCCTCGGCTAAATACGCGGCTGCTCTACCACTTGAGCTATCGAGACTTCGATCCATTCGGACACCAACTTCCCATCTCAACCCACCCTTTCGAATTTTCCCTCCTTTTCGCCGTTTTTCAATTTAACCTTTAAAGTACGAGGTAAAAAGACAAACTAAGCAGTTATTCAAAGCATAGTGCATTAACTGCAACCATAATAAGAGGCAAACTACCCAATAAATATTCAGAGATAGAACTAGTGAATCTGTAATTTATGGTTGACAAGGTTCGCCCAAAAATAGAAGACAAACTGACAAAAATAAATAAATAATGCGATGGAAAGGAGGAGCAGAGGATCCTTGGAATTTAAAGTCTTTCGTTGCTACTAACAAAATTAATTACAAATAGGAGGCAAACGTACCAACATAAACAACAGTCGTAAGCCCAAAACGAACGGGCAGACCAGAAATTTAACAAAACTAACTGAAAAAAACACCTATTTCTCATTCTATGTTATTCCATTCCATCCATTCGATTTTTTGCAACATCATTCAACCAATAATCAGTGCTACATGGTGGCAGACATCATTGAGTCCTCCTATGTGCGGAAGGAATAATGCTGTGGGGCTTTCTTATATTGGGCAAACTTCGATCAAGTGTGGCACCCGGGATTACTCTGTTATTTTTAAGTACATCTTTCTCTCCCATTCACTGTGCCGAAGCGGGTGTTTCGCAAGGCGGCATCCTTGGTCCTATTCTTTATTCAGTGTATAACTTCAAACATTCCTATCAATCCCGAAACAGTACTCCTCACAAAGACCTTTTTTTCAGCAAGCACAGCCATAGTAGTGGCCAGGACCATCTATCCTGTTCAGGATGAAGGGTTCAAGAAAAGCAGTTTCAGACTCAACGTAATCAAATCCAAGAAAATAACCTTCACTCTTCGGTGAATCACATTCCTCCAATCTGTCGCTCTCCAAGCAACCAATGTTTCTGCTATTTGTGATTTTATATCTACAAAAAGCTTAATTGGAACCCCCACTTTTGACTAAAAAAATAGAACTGAACCGACGATATAAACTACTCAAATGACTTGCAACACATCGAATCTCCCACTACTAATCAAACGCCTCATTACATACATATGAGTACAACCAATCTAGACGTACGGAATCGAGCTTGGAGTTCACCAAAGCATTCCAACATCTAAAGAATCTAGTTACACCAATCCAAAAACATTCGAACAATTGCCCAATGTATTTCGTACTGAAATCTTACTATTCACAGATCATAAAATCCCTTCTGTCCTCGAAACCGCAAGAATTTGGTACAGAAGGCTCCGTAAAATATTGAATCCTAATCCTAACCCTCTAGTACAACTTTCATACCGGACCCATCCAAACATCCTCTATGACGCCTAAAGTACCCTAAAAAGTACCTATTTTCTCCTTTGTAAGGAAAGTTAACTGGATGACCGTGACCGTGTGTGATGACGTGAAGAACGCCATGCGTGTGTCACAGCTTTTTCAAAGAGAGACGGTTATGGGTAAAATCAACGTCCATGCCCGTACTGAACTGATTGCCATACAGAATGGATCTTAGACCGCACTAAGGTACATTGAGGAAGTTCTTCTGTATGCTGTGGTCTCATCCTCTACATTTAGTAGGGACAACTTCGTGTTAATGCATGACAATGCTCGTTTGCATCTAGCTCGAGTTGTCACCCATTGCTTTGAGGATGTAAGGATAATCACAATGAATTGGCCAGCACATTCTCCCGGATGAATTCTACACAATGGGACATGATAAAGAGTCGGGTTAAAAATCGTTAGCCGGCTTCAAAAAACAGCGTCAACTCGTTCTTGTTGAAGAATGGGATTCCGTTTCATATAACGAAACACGATTGCTTATTATGTTTAAGAAACATAAGGCCCTCTGCGAGGCCAGAGGAAATAATACATCTTTTTAAGTACTAAGTAATAAATTGTTAGAGTTAATGCTAGCTTTGGTCTTCGAAAAGGTGAACCCATGCTGAACCGGCAATGTCTTGCTTTATTGTGGTCCCAGTTATCACTGAAGATGGTGGAATGCCGAAACGAGTTCGAGTAATTCAACACACCCACGAATGAAGATGGACCCAATAAGTGACCCGATAAACCTTATGAATTTCTGGTCTCGTTTAATGCTGTTTACATTAAAATAAGTATGTTGTAATTTATGTACCTACAAAAATACATATAGTTTGAAAAAAATACGAATGTCCAGTTTTGTTTGTTTTTGATTGTATTTTAAAAAATCCTTTTCATCGGACAGAAACGTTAATTATACTCTGAAGTGAACCAGTTTGTTACAATTTGGCCCCGGCGTGTTATGTAATACGAGTTGTTACACAAATCAAATTTCTCTGTTGCAACGTATAGTCAAAAGCACTTTTTAACTAGCAAATTTGAATAATTGTCTGTACGGGTGATGCAAATCCATTTTTTAATCTATAAAAGGTCATAGATTAATATCGAGTAATAAAACGGAACAGCAAGCTGAAAAATGAAGCCAAATATCTAATAGTTACACTACACAAAACACTGGCTTTCATAAAAAAGGAGAATGGTAACAAGTAAAAACTTGTAACCGAGATTATGCTCTTGATGAATAACATGATGGTAAGACCACTCATCACATATGGACAAGATCATCCTAATTAGAGAAAATCCAAGTTCAAGGCTCCCAGATACAAAATTAACACGACGTTTGAATATAAACATAACCTCCAGACAAACCTAAGTACCACAAAGGAGTGGGAATGGAAAAATCCTTCAATCAAGGAAGATGATATATGCACGGCGAAGGAATTATTCTCACTACCCTAGAGTACTCGATATTCTTCGGGGTAATTGGGAATAAAACCTTCCATACACGCTAATAAAGTACATGTACACAGCGCGAATAATTCCCACTACCCCAGAGTACTCGGTATTCCTCGGAGTATTTGGAGGATAAGCCCTCCATTCACACAAATAAATACATTCGACCAATAAATAACCCATTACACATAATAGAAGGTACAAAGATTCTCCATACAATTAAAAATATTTACGGTCCTGAGATATTTGAACAGCGCTCTGATCGCACATAGGTCATTCGGGATGGATTTCTTTCTTTGCTGACTTACGAGGAGGCGACCAGGTTGGTGGGTCACAGATTTGTACCACACTTTTTTGGTGATTCTACACTCCGAAATATCAGACACGTATCCGCCACTTCTTGTGAATAGGCCCTGGTTTCGTCAAAAATTTGAAAGTGGAATTTTCCTTTTTTTAACCTTATTTTGCTATTGTACTTACTCAAATCAACTATGTGAATATATAATTTTACAGCGTTTTTTATGTAAATTGCCATAAATATATAGTAAAAGCTATCAAAGTTTATCAATAACCGAAAATTTTCTAAAAACCAAATTTTTTTCAAATAAAAAACTAAGCCATATATTTTTTTCTTGAAACTAATATGAAATTTAGTTTTAGCACCTCTAGAGACCCGTAAATATACATTTTTTTTTTAAATTTAAATGTATCGATTTTTTGACCCCTAAAATTTTTCCGATTTTTAAGAAGTCGTTCTCGGAATATCTGATTGAACCTGCTATCATTCCATATCGGCTAAAAGTATTTTAACGTCACACATACGATTTAAGAATTTAAGAAAATATTTTTGGCAGAAATTAACCTCGTTTAGAAAAAAAAAAATATCACGTCAATTTCTTTAAAACGAATTATCAACCGTGAAAATCGGTCCACAAGGATTTGAGAAAATTATGTGAGAGCTTGCACTAGAAATATCAGTCAGGCAGCTCGTCGAAATTATCAGGCAAAAAATTAATTTACACCGATTACACCTGAATATACTTTTTTTTTTCATTTTAATTATTCGATTTTTACAACTACAAATATTGAATTAAGCAAATATTTTCTACATGTGCTGAATTTAGAGTTGTTTCACTTGTAAGAGAAGCTGCAAACATCATCATTCTTCACTCATTTAGAATTCTTGGGACCATTTTAGTTTCAATCGTTTTGGAGGATGTTTTGGTAGGGGGGAAGGAAGTCGTACTAGTAGATTATTTTGGATGGTTAGTGATTGATGAAATTTTTTAATAGCTGCTTTTGATGGGGGTTTATGATTTGAAACATAAAAAGGAGCATTTAGGAATGGTTAGGTTTAATCAAAGAAAAAGGGAAAAATCAGAACTCTTCATTCAAACTTTACTTTTATGCCTTCAGGAATAAAATCCATTTATATCAAATTTGTGACCCCATGACCTCACAAAACCAGGTCATTTGCCTATGGTGCGGTAGTTTGTCACTGTTACGATCTGTCATTAGGTCAGAAACGATAGGCGATAGTACCCTCCTTGGTGCGTACTATTTATAAAGCCTGATGAACATGTTCATTATATGTTAATATCCACCTAGAAATCAGATGCTCATACCCCTTGCTTAATTGAGTAATTTATATAAACAAATACTAAAGTAATTAATTATTTATACATTAAAATCAACTATAATGGGTATAATTTGTGAAACCTGACCAACTAAATACTAATTAACACAGTACTTTAGGCATTTTAACCTCGGAAGGTCCATGTGACCATGAATATTGTCTGTCAGATTTTTTTCTTTTCTTTATTTCATATATGACTATACTTCATAAAGATTACTACTAATTAATTTAACCCATACTGGTAATTTCATTGTCTTGTGTTGGCTAACCCAAGGGGTGAAACCAGATATGGCACCTACAAAAATTCGAAGAAGTTAGTTGCTTCCCTAGCTGGACTCTGGGACTCTCAGACCCCCAGATTGAACGCGCACTGTATATACAGGGTGAATTGCTACTCGTGCTACAAACTTCTCCAGTAGATTCTTCACCCTAAAATGAACAAAAAAGTTCATATTGTCCATGGTCCGATTCTCAACCATTTCAGAGTAATTTCGCTTTTTATCGATTTTGAAAGATATCACGTCCTGGCGTCGGAAAATCGTGATATCTTTTAATCTAAACATTTCTCTTAAAATCTATAAGCACCGTTGAAATCCCCGTTAATTTTTAGAGAGAATCAAAATCATAATTCCATTGAAATTTTTTAATTTAATTTAATGCCCATTTAGTATGTAATGCTTAAGAAGTTTACAAACAGCTAGAAGGTCAAGGAAGAAAGACCCAAACGTTTTGCCACCTTCATCTTCTTATTGAAAAATTAACGGGGATTTCAACGGTGCTTATAGATTTTAAGAGAAATGTTTAGATTAAAAGATATCACGATTTTCCGACGCCAGGACGTGATATCTTTCAAAATCGATAAAAAGCGAAATTACTCTGAAATGGTTGAGAATCGGACCATGGTCAATATGAACTTTTTTGTTCATTTTAGGGTCAAGAATCTACTGGTGAAGTTTGTAGCACGAGTAGCAAGTCACTCTCAAACATTAGCAATCCTTGAACCACCATTTTTTCTCTTTTTGTCATCAACATCTTGGTCTCACAACCACTAAATAAGAAAATGACGAGTGCGTTGGAAGCGTTATTAAATCAGGTAGTTTTCCTCAAATTTGCTGCCTTCTGAGACTAAAATTAGAAACTCTGGATTACTTTATACACTTTCCGATTTACACAATTTTCCACTCTTTTTGTAGTTCTGGCTGAAATAAAACACAAAAAATTAGCCCAAACATTTTGCCACCGTCATCTTCTTATTGAAAAATTAACGGGAATTTCAACGGTGCTATTAGATTTTCAGAGAAATGTTTAGATTAAAAGATATCACGATTTTCCGACGCCAGGACGTGATATCTTTCAAAATCGATAAAAAGCGAAATTACTCTGAAATGGTTGAGAATCGGACCATGGACAATATGAACTTTTTTGTTCATTTTAGGGTGAAGAATCTACTGGAGAAGTTTGTAGCACGAGTAGCAATTCACCCTGTATATGGACACTATGGAATAATCTACATTGTTTTTTAGGGTCTATTTTAGTTTTCTACATTTTCGATGTGATTATCTATTCTCTTGGTATGTGCAGAGACAATGAACCAATCTGATCCTTCACGACAACCAGCAAGACTTATACAAGGGAAAGTCCAGATTTTTCCCAATGAATTTTAAAGTAGCTGAATGAACTCAGTGAGGAAGAAGCTGGTTTTAGTGATATTTGACCGAAACAACTATGCCTACCTGCCTTTGATTTAGTGACATTTGTGGTTATAGGAAAGATGTAAAAAACTAAGACATTCTTTTATCTATTACAAGTATAGGGTTCAATTTTAGTAGTCAAAAGACTGATATGAATGATAGAGCTAAGCTGAGCATATGAACATGGTAAATGAAAAAATTATTTTAGAAATTTATTTTAATTTTAATAAAAGTATTTTTCTGGAATATTTTAATCTTGAATTCTTTATCAGACCCTCCAAATATCTCAGCATAATAAATGTAAAAGTAAATTACACTGAATACTGAAAAATAGTGGTTAGAAAAAAACTGGTAGTGGGTCTGTCAGATGCATGACAGAACAAACCAATGTACAAAGTATGAGGGAATGGTACAAGTTAATTAAGAAACAATTAAAGTTTTCTAAATCAAGTTTGATTAATAGAAGATATGAGATGGTTAATGATGGTTATTAAATCAACATTTTATTTTTGATTATCACTTGATTATTGTTTATTTTTAATAACAATACAACAAATGTAAATATGTCTAAAACATATATTTTACTTTATGATAAAGTATAAAATTAGTCACAATCTTCAGAATTGTACAATTAATACTTTTTTCTGACAGTTTAGAAATGACTGTGAGGCTTTCTTATTTCAACATGACTGGCCTTGGAGAGCCAATCAGACTCTTGCTGTCGTACGGAAATATCAAATTTGAGGATCGAAGGGTGTCCAAGGAAGATTGGCCCGAAATGAAAAGAGGTTATTCAGGCTTTTGAATTATGCAAAAGCCCTCTTTTAACGATTTATATTCATAGGAATGAGATGGAACCAACTGCCAAAATTAGAAATCGAAGGAAGGGAGCTATCACAGTCGAAGACAATCTGTCGATATCTGGCGAAGAAGCTCAACCTCTGCGGGAAGAATGAATGGGATGCGACTTACTGCGATATGATGGTCGACATGCTTGATGACTTTAGATCAAGTATTTTTAACTTTAAAATTACCGAATTTTTTGAAATTTATCTCTCAAAGAAAAAAATTGAAAAATTCAAATATAAATACAGATTGTACGTATATGTGACTTATGTGTTTGTTAATAATACGTGTTGTTTACAGGGATTGTAACAGTTTATTACACACCTGACAGTGAACAAAGAGAAAAGGAACTTGAGAAATTGAGATTGGACTTCGTCCCAACAGCACTGGCCAAATTTGAAGAGCAAGTTGCAGAAAATGGAGGATTCTTTGTAGGAGGGAAGGTATAAAGTTTATATTCTTCTTGTTCTCTTTTTATCTTTACCTACTTGATGATTATGAATATTGATACTAGGAAGTTGAGGTTTTTTATTCCCCAAACACTATGGTCTTCTGGCCTTCTGGCTTATTATACTTTCCTACTATCTTAGTTCAGTACAATCGACTCAAACTTTTTTCAAGACTTTTTTTTTTTTTTTTTTTTTTTTGTATCCCAGGTTATCTCTCCATTGAGCACTTCACATTAGAAAATGATATGGGTGGCTGTTTTTCCCTAGGATGAACCCATTTGTAGATTATACAATGAGGAGGAATAAACAGCCACACATATCATCTATGAATACAAAGCAACCGGTCAATAGAAATGACGGCCAACGACCTGCAGTGCTTCTTAGAATGTTTGAGTCAATTACAGTGAAATAAGGAACTGTGGAAGAACAAGCCAGATTGCAGTGCCTGGACAAACAAAAAACCCTACTTCCTAATATGTAGATTCACCATCATCATCATCTTTATCACATATAATGATAATAGATAAATATAACGGATTATCCACATTCAAACTGTTAGGGGAATAATAATTTTATGCAATAATAAATAATGTTTCTTGATAGTGTACGTTTTTTCAGCACTAACTCCTAAAGGGGCTTCTTTATTTGTACAAAATTATAAAATGTAATAAATGTCACAGACAATAATTTTATTATGTTTTTCTATTTTGTATAGCTCACATGGCCTGACATTGTGTTTCTGGCATTCACTGACTACGCTGGCCAGATGTTGAAATGCGACGTGGTGTCGAACTTCCCGAAACTGTCTGCTCTGTGTAACTATGTCATGTCACAGCCAGGGATCAGCAGATATTTTAAAACAAGACCTCCCCAACCGGAAGACATGAGGAAGATTTTCGCCTACTAAACAATTGAAACCAAATGGTCTCTTAGGCCTAGTACACACTTGCATACAAAGTTGAACGATTTTGGTATCTAGACAATATCTATAAGCAATCAAGCTATCTATAAACAATCGACAAGCTTTTGAACAAAATCGCAGAACTTTTAACCCCCATATGAAATGGGATACAGAAGACAATTCTTATTCAATTTTAGCAACTTATGAGGAACATGACACTCAAGTATGTACAGTCAAAGCCTTTAGACTGTCTAAATACATTGTCTGTCTACTTCTCTGTAGACAGTCCCTACACATGTCTCTAGACAAGTTGTATTGCCTTCCTCATCCCATTCCGGTGGTCCTGGCTCCTCCTACCATTTTCCACCAGTGAAATTATTAGTCTCCTTCCTCATCTTCCACTTATTCGACTACAGCTGTGTTGCATATGGTGGGCTTCCAGGGAAGCAAAATAAACTCCAAAAAAGATTAATGAACTGTTGTGTCAGGCTTATATTCGGCATCCCCCGAGGGTCCAGGGTGTCACAGCTTTACTTGGACCTATCGTGGCTCTACCCTCTTCCCAAAATTTATATTTTTTTGGTTCCTTTCTTTACCAAGCCATTAACACCCATCGTCCGCATTGGATGCTGAATAATGGAGGACATTATTCAGTCCAACCGATTCAAGTCCTCTTTCCACCCCCGCAAAACCTGCTCATCTCCCTCCTTCAATCCTAATGACCCAAAACATGCACCGGTTTTTCCTTGTTCGAGCATTAAAATTCTAGAACTCCCTCCCTCTAACTATCCGCAAAGCCACTTCCCTTACCTCTTTTTAACATCTCCTATACATGCACCTCCTCCCCCTCCAAATAGAGTCTGTTTAACTACAGTTTAAATTTACTTAGCAATTATTAATTTCTATACGTATTTTTTAGTGACTTGTTGTTTCATAAGTTGATGAAGTCGTGATTTGCGGTCAAGAATGAGGTAGTTTAGAAAAACACCTTTTCCATTTTTTGGCATCATGTCTTCCTTTATTCACGCCATCTTCAGGGCATAAACTGTGGGCTAGTCTTGTGGTATCATGTTGTTTTGTGTGAAAGTCTGTGAAGTTTACAACACTTTCATCCAAAACCAATATGACACCACAAGACTAGCACCACACTTTATGCCCTGAAGATGACCCGAATAAAGATCGACATGCCGGCAAAAAAATGAAAAAGATGTTTTCTAAACTACCTCATTCTTGACCACTCCTCACGACTTTAACAAATTATTTTCTATGTTAATTTTCAAATTAACTCATTCAGTTTAAACCCCTTTGTGTTTTGTATTTTACAGGTATATTCTATTACTTTGATCACCACAGCAAGTTTTATTTTTGTGTCAAAATGTTAGTCACTCTTACTTTTAACCCAATGATTCCCAAACTATGCACTGCGGCATGCTAAAGCGCCAAGAAAATTTTCTATATAAAAGATTATTATTATTTTCATATTTATAAACACCTAAAAATTATACCCCTTCATTATAAAACCGTAACAACTAAGACCCTGGTGGCCATCCGATCTCAATATGGATTTTAACATCTGGAATTATGTATTTTATATTATTGTCCAAAAACAGTGTTCACTTTTATATTTTTGCTATTAAGTTATTCTTCTTCTACACATGTCTCTAGACAATCACTTGACAACTGCTTCTACGCAAGCGTGTACAAGGCCTAAGAATAGGAGTGTAGAATGGAGTGAGCTGAAAATTCTCAATAATCAAGCAGTCTTCTAATTTTTATACAAATAAGACCAAAAATGTTTCCAATGTTAATTTTATAATTATTTTTATATTTATAAAAAAAGCACAAAACTAAGATTCTGGTGGCCATTCAATCTCAATATGGATTTTAACAAGAGAGCCATAATTATGTATTTTATATTATTGTCCAAAAAAATTAACTTTTATATTTTTGCTATTAAGTGCATAATTGCTTTTCAAAATGCAAGTTTCGCAATAGACAAGAAAGTTAGGAATTTTGATTATTTATTAAATAAAATTGTTGACAAAATAAGAGGTTTAGAGATCAATTGGAAATGAATTATGATGCTCACACTGTGGTAGACCTTTATTGACTTGGGACACTGCGGAAAATTCCTGGTATTTCAAAGGCGCCAGAAACAGAAAAAGTTCAGGAACTGCAGCTTTAACCTACTGTCCAAGAATAAATGATTTTTTCTTCTAATTTCTTCTTCTATACATGTCTCTAGACAATCACTCAACTTTGTATGTATGTGGAAGGTCTAAGAATGAGAGCGCAGACAAGAGCGAGCTGTATATTTTCAATAATTAAGCATTCTTCCAATTTTTAGACAAATAAGATCAAAAATGTTTCCAATATGAATTTTATAATTTTAAAAATATTAATCTTATATACTAGTGTGTATTCAAGACTTCTCTGTAGGGTGTGAAGTGTTTTTTGATCATCTCCCAGTAACATTTTTAATTAAAGTCGTTGATAGAAAAAATCATTACCTTGATTCCTCAAATTAGGTGGCGTGTAGACAATAAAGTTGCTCGTCAAGAAATCCTGGCCCGTTTTGGTCGAATTGGTTAAAAAAAGTAACTTTCCGTCGTAAAAAAGCCGGTGAAGTTAAAAAGCAGACTTTTCGACGCCATGTTGCTACTGGGAATGACACTGCTAGAAAAACGGCGCGAAAATTGGTTAAACTGTGTCGTAAAGATTATCAAGAAGGCGTACCTTGAAGTGACTAACGTGTATAAAAATTTAATTTCGATAAAAATAACTAATTATTACCAGAAACTATTAGGAAATTTTAAAAAGGGTTAAGTTTGGTTAAAGTTTTTTGTAATATTGTGAAAGACTTTAGAAAATTTATACAGCGAGATCTCGGTAGACGATTGGGTTATCACTGTAAAACACTTGTGAAGCTGAACCCACCCCGCCATTCTCACTGCAGAATTATATCGTGCTTTTAATTTGTATGAATATTTAATACTTGATAAAGCATAAAAGAACAAAGCCCCGGGAATGGACAGAATGACCTATGCGTTTTTTAAGAAGAAAACGTCTTCTGAATATTTGGAACACCTCAACCAGGTATTCAATGAAATCTATTTTTCAGAAAATGTTCCTACTAGTTTTAAGGGGTCTATAATTTTTCCCCTATTTAAAAAGTGATCGAAATATCGCACACTCAAGAAAAGTGACGCAAGTCGAAAATTTCTAAAAACTGGATTATTTAGTGTTTTTTTTTAAGTATTTGGTTTTTTTCCTCAATTCAGTAACCTTGAACTGAGGCCGTTTATTCTTCTTCTGTTCCCTAGAAAGATTACAGAATGTTCATACTTATTTGCAATATAAATGAGGCTGTTCAGGCTGCCCCAGTACACCCCCCACAGCATACCTCTATGGTGAGACAAGTCTGGCAATTTTTCTCTATGCTATAAATTCAGAATTTTATCCTTACCCGATAGTAGACTCTTGAAGATGCATGCCAAGCAAATTTTAGATAAAGAAATGTATTGACTTAAGGAAATAAAAATGCATATGATCGTTTAACTTGGACTTGTCCTTAGACGGGAACATTGGTAGAGTTGAACTGATGGTTTGAGGGTAGATGGACCAGATTCAGTACCATTGTGACAATAGAAAGAGGCAACATTGCACAGCTATGGCCGATTCAGACAGTTTCCCACTCCATAGAGTGCTTCTATTCCAATCCCCAAATTATGTAGTAGATCTTTCATTATCCTTTGATAGCATGCAGTGGATGAGTAAGTGTCAGGGGATCTGTTTAGCTTAAATTACAAACACTTCCAACAGCAGGACATTAAGGCCTCTTTCAGATGGGGGTGGTTCATTGATTCAAATAGTTGAATGGACGGGTGTCAAGGAGTGAAACCAGGTAGCATGTTTGGGAATCGCCCCAACCCGTTCACAGTCAACACGTCCACCCAGGTGGGTGGCCAGCACGTTCACATTCTCATCCCTCTGGTTGACTCAACACAAAAGACACTGCTTCGCATTCGTCCTTCACACCAGTCACCTAGTTGAGTCAATTGAGTTCGCTGTGTAAAGCGTTGCAATGTGGAGCAGTTCATTGAAGAAATTCGTATTAGTCCTGCGATGTGGGACAAGAGGTGTGAGGAGTATAGCGATAAAATTTGCTCAAAGAAGCGAACCTTGGAGGGAAGTAGCACAACAGTATTTGATGGAAAGCGACCATTTCCCAATTTTGGCCAATCTTTACTGCAATTCTTCCTTTGTTGTTTCTCTTTTAGCAGAAAAGCAAGCACAAGAAGTACTCTTGCTTCTTCGAGTTCTAACATCGTACTGACCTCCCGTTGGGAAGAGAGATTGATTCCACAACTTGCCTGGTGTGAAATCAAAGAAAGAATCTTTACCTTGCTAAACTAGTTGAGAGTCAACCGGCAACTTGAATCAACCAAACTGTCTTGCTGAAAAAGGCCTAAATGTGAACTTGGTAGTGGTACAAAGTGGCAGGATTTGTTCTATCCAATAATATCATGCATATTTCATCTTGCACCCTTCCAAGTAATCCTCAGTGTCAATGGCCTCGTGATCTCCTAATTGACAGTGAATATGATTGCTGCTAATATCTAGGAGTGTCTTCCATTTCAGGAATATTTTTGTGTTCATTTTGTTTCGTTTTATGCTGTACAATGCTGTCAAATTTATTTAAGCACAACAATTGATGCAGGTGAAAGTAAATAAAGAAGTGAGAGAGAAGTATCGACCACTTTTTCACTCACCAACACTCTGGCTCAGTGTATGGTCTTGAAGAAAAAAGCAAATTCAGTTGTTACTACCAGCTTTCGACTTATTTTAAGGTCATCATCAGAGCCTATATTAATTTCACATTATGAACAACAATTGTTAAATTAATTGTATAAATATGTTTTTCATAATGTGAATTTAATATAGATGCTGATGATGACCTTAAAAGAGGTCAAATGCTTGGCAGTAACAACTAAAATAGCTTTTTTCTTCAAGACCAAACCTTGATCCAGAGTTGGTGAATTATTTTAATTTCATTTCTTTTATTTTAATCACATTTTTATTATGATATTGTTTTTGCATATTTTTTACGTTGTATTTTAACTTTTTTATTATTATATTATTTTATAAATTCCTCAATTTTTTAAAAATGTTTTAATTACATTATGTTTAATAATCTAT
Organism: Cimex lectularius; assembly: GCF_000648675.2. Classification (NCBI taxonomy): domain Eukaryota; kingdom Metazoa; phylum Arthropoda; class Insecta; order Hemiptera; family Cimicidae; genus Cimex; species Cimex lectularius. The sequence continues at coordinate 121,969 of NW_019392929.1, read as the reverse complement.
AAAACCTTTATCTTGATAGTTAATTTCGTATTTTAAATATCTAATTAGCCTTAACTCCAGAAGGAAATCACATTAGTTTGAGACAAAAATAATCTTACAATTATTAAAACTTACTACATGGAAATTAATACACTTACAGTCACTCGTTGACCACCATTATCACAAGAGCAAACAAACTAGCTTAGTTAAGTAGTAGTAACTTAAACTGAACAGTTACTGAGAGCCAATATATGCGAGAAAAGTGTCACAACTCAAAAAGTGGTAGTTTTTAGGGGTAGTACAGGTGGATTTTTAAAGTTTTGTGTTTTTGTTTAAGTCTTGGATAAACGAAAGTCATTATTGATGGATCATGACAGTTTTTATTGCCAACAACCATAATGGCATGTACTTAAAATACACAAGTCAAAAAAAGGAAACTTCTATCTGTCTCCTGTAAAATTTTCTTTTGTTGCATTGTGTCACTTTTCTTGTGAGTGTGAGGCTAAAACCTACCGTGGATTACCCTTTTTGAACTGCACAGGCAAACCGTTCTGTGGACTTTTCCAATAATTAATGTTATATTGTTATGTGTGTTTAGCGGTCATAATTAACCTATTTAATTATTTCAATTAATTATACTTTAGATAAAAAGTTGATATAATATTATTATTTATTTTACACTTATGGTCAGCAAGTTAAGTATATTTTTTATGTGTCAGTTGCTTAGGTATGAGATTTATAGTTGCTATTTTTTTTCTTATTTAAATTAGGGTATTTCAACTACCAGGTTATATGAACCCTTGAGTTGCTGGTGTTTTTGAATTTTAAATATTCACGACCGGGAATTGATCTTTATTTCCATACCCCAAGAAACCATTAATGCAGTTTAGCACTTTTTGAAGTTTGTATTACTTTTTAAACAATACCTGTACCCCATCTTTATTCTTACCTGTTTACTAATCAATTACAATCTTACCCCAATCCAAGGTGTTATGAGACTCATGGAAGGAATGGTCCAGAGGTTACTGTATTGAAAATGGAGTCTCAAGGGTACCAGGAGACTCCCCTAGAATAATTAACCTTACTTTCAAATGTTTAGACCTTTCATACTAATCGGAACTACATAGAAAACCCAAAAGTAAAACCTAATAACTACATTGGGGGAATCTAAAAAGGATGCCTGTCGCTCTCCCCCAAAGGAATGAAGAGCTGGAAGAATCTTAAATCTTCTCGTATAACCTCCTGCATAAGTGGGGGGGGGGGGTCAGCAAGAAAGAAAAAGTACCCAAGATGGGGTCATAGCCATTCAGCAAATATGTTGACAACTGAATTGATAAGCTACACCTCAATCCCAAGATTTCAGAGTCTGAAAGATATTAACTAGCAACTTATCTACCTTAGCACCAAACCCAGCCCGCTTGAACCTCTGTTTTTCACTTTCTTTGGGCCAACACCAACAAATTATTATAAAGGAACCCTTCATCAAGTGGAAATATTACCAGGACATATTGTTAAAACAACAAAATTGTGGGAAGGTTAACTCAAGCGAACCATTGCATTTGCAAAGAGGCTGTACTGTTTCTGGGCTAATACTTTGCAGTCATAGAACATGGACCAATGTCTTTGCTGGTTCACGAGTCTGCATGTTTCCTCAGTTTTCCCATGTTTTAAAGTGATAGTTGAAAGGGATCAACTAGAACAAAGAACTGTTGTTTCCTTAATCTGTGCTTCCTGTGAGAGGGTTAGATTATTATTTTCTGTGATGTTGAGGAATGTCTTAGATTGAATTCATCCAGTGTGTGGTCCTTTGGTGAACCAATTTGTGGTTCTGGTCCAAAAGGTATGAATGCTGTTTCTGCATTTTCTAGTTTGCCATCAAATTGCACTGGCATGGTTATTTAAAAAATTCACTAAAACTAATATGACTTTAAAAATCCAATTGAGTTTTTTTTGTAAATTTTCATTTATATTTTGATTGATTACATCAAGTTCACCCTTATTTATTGATTTATGTGTAAAGGTTATTATAAAATGTATTTGTATTAACTGTTTGTTTGGGATGGATTATAAATATACATAGGATTATTACAAGAAATTAGAATTTATACAAATTTTAATTTATATATTGTAGAATTTTTCAAATTAATCTCATTTTTCTTCAGAGCGTGGTGAATTATTTGTCATATCTGTGACAACAACGACCCTTGGGAGATGCCTTGTTATGTTGTTACAACCCTAGACAGAACTCGGTTAGGAAAAACATGCTTGAGATGAAAAAATCCCACATCCAGACTCAGTTATTAAGAATCCTGCTAAAAACCACATTTAATGCTGATACATTTTTCATATCACTTGTTATTACAATCTTTGATTTGGAAAACTAAAAACTTATTACATAATAAAACAATACACAAAAATTAAACAAATATTTACACTAATCATGTTCTGTGCATTCTGTCCATTGCTGGATAAATTTAGAATCAATAAGAACACTGAAGAATAATATATAAAGATATATATTCACACTATAATTTGTGCATTATTGAGTGCTCTATAAATAAATGAAATGGTTGCAGTGGAGGTACAATCAAATATGTCAAGTATAAAGCCAGATAATAAAGAATAGAATTTAACTTGTACTGCTGAATGAGAAAAAAACGTAGCCTTATATTTTTTCCCATTTAAACACAGATTTTATTTAATCCATCATTTCTCAAATCCAAATAGCAATTTTTCTCCATAACACTGCATTATATAAATCAGAATTGGTTTAAAGTCTAAGAATGGGATCAGGGTACTTCGTGATCATATAGGATCACCTATCTTAAGGCTTTCAAGGCTCTTCCTTGGATTGGTACCAACTTGGTATGTGCCGCCCCAGAACATCATAGACCCTTTCAAATATCAATGTTTCCACATTGAGCGTTGTACGTATCGTCCTCCAGGTCTTCTTCAGACTGTTTCCACCACCTGGAGTGTTAAGGACCATTCTTGTTTCATTGGGGAATTGGACTTTTTTCTTATATAATCCGGCATTAGTGGTCGTGTGTGTCTACAGTGTTTTCTTTAGAACGCTTTTCTCGTGCTTCCTTGATCCAAGGTTTGACTCCGTCAATCTTCTTCTTACAGTCGACTCAACGAAGGATATCCTCTGATTAGCAGCGATCAAGTTTTTAATGCTAGAAGCAATTGAGAATTAATAAAACAGTCGTTGATACTTGATGAATTGACAATCTCTGGTGAGGTAGAGAAAGGATTTCAAAAACAACCTTTTTCTGGATTGATTTTATCCATAATCAGCTTTTTAATGAAAAAAATCTATAAAATGTATAACCAGTCAATTTATGAAAAATCCTTCTCCCTTAAATTTTATATCCGGCCGGACGTGAAATTTTCCAACCGGTGTCGTGGGATCGCGTGGAATGTGAGACCGGGTGCGTACGTGATTCAGGAGGCATGAATGACCGTGGAAAGGGAATGAATGATCCTTGTTCAAGGTCGTCCACACGACTTTCTATCCAAAGCCCCGAAGCTCCACCGGCCAAAGTATTATTATGTAAACAAATAAGGTGAAACTGCTCGTCGGTAAGGCACAAACACTTCGTTACACAACTGGAATCACACGATAAGAACATACATACCTTTAACGGCCGTTCAAATGGCAAAAAACTCCATTAGAAATAATAAAAAAATATATATCTTACGGCATAGTATATCTGGTCAATCTTAAGTGTATTAAGTCGTGATTGTACAGTCATATATCTTAGATGGCACATACCTTAAGTTTATAATGCCATAAGAAAATATAGATAAACTTTTTTTAAAGGTTATAACATTAGGAATGTTCTCTTTGCTTCGAAGTAAAAACTGAGATGTAATTAAGCAACTGTAATTAACCTGTACATGACAAGATTTAGTTAAGATTGCCTTTATTTCAACAAATTTTCCTATGCCTTAGACAGTTACTGTGACACTATACGAATTGTCATTTTATTCAGCAGTAAACTAAAGTGGCAGTGCAGTTTCTGGCATTAAAAACTTGATTTTTGGAATTCATAGGATAGCAATTAAAAGTGAACTTTAAGAAGAAGACATAGTGCTTTAGATCAAGAAAACCCTGAGAGACCTTCTTTGTACCACAGTACACAAGACTAAAATTAGCAAGGAAAGACAAATCGTGGATTACAGAGGAACGGAAGAAAGATGTATCCATTGACGACATGAGACTCATAACAGTCCAGATAGCTGTAAAAAGTCTGGATAAGATCTTGAGAACAATAGAGTAGGTGATGCACAGTAACATTTAGAGTAGGATCATGATCTGGGATGGTACTCAAGGAAGGCATGTACACCGAATTGGTACAATCTAAGGAAAGGCCGTAATCCAGACATTTTGATATGTTTCTACAAGATTCTTAAGCTCTGTCCGTGTTTCAATCTACCTATCCTCAAACGGGTGAACAAGATCTCTTCCTTTCGTTTCACACTCTTGGAGAGTAGCTCGGGAGAAACTCGAAAACTTTGAATCTCAAATGGACAAACATCTGAGAGTTGCTATCGAGAGTTCTCGCGCGATTTACTATCAAGTGGCATATGCACCTAAGACTTTGTCAGTCTTCTTGTATTATTAATTTTTTTAATGCCCCAAACTGTAGTATTGCTCTTCTGGATGATTTTATGTTCATCTATCTTCTGTTGGACTTTAACGCCCTGAATTAGGTAGTCTTGGGTTTATCCCAGTCTCTTCTTCATAAAGAGTGATGATTCTTACTGATTAATTGCGGCTTAAACGACTCATTGTTACATAGACAAAAACACACAAAAAAAATCCACAGAGTAAAGAAAATCGAGAGAAATTGCTTCCGGGTACTAACAAAAAGTAAAAATCCATCTGAAAGACTCATTGAAATTAAAAAGTAGTACGTTGAACCTTCATTTGTAGGTAAATGTCTTTCATGTAACAAATAACTTTATGTATATATATATATATATATATATATATATATATATATAAAACCGCGGGTTAAGGTCAAATTTAAAAAAAAAAATCAGTTTTATAAGTATTAACAATTATTTCACGAAATATACTTTACTTACCGGCTTTAAGAGATAAAATGTGTTTACTCAAGAATGATTTAATTTTGAAATTTCCCCGTAATAAATTTTGTTCATAACTATTTGTCAAATTTGCTCGAAAGCGACCTTCAGTATAAATAACCATTATAATGAATATTAATGCCGAAATAACTATCGAAAAACCGCCCCTGGCAGCTTTAAATAATTATTAACGCCTTCTGTATTAAAGCCGTCAGTATAATGAGCATGTTCATTTTTATGCTAATCCTTCGGATAAATACGATTGCACGGTGTAGGCGATTAAAGGTGGGAACTGATTAAATCATTGTAAGCTAATTATCAAAAGGGGGTGGTGAAAACAATGAAGTTTCGACATTTGGAAAATAAAGAAATCGTTAGCAATAACATGACGTACACAGGAGAAAAACAAGTTGTAAAATGTTTATTAATCAAATTTCCCTCGATCGAAGGGATTATCCACTGTCAAAAAAAAAGATTTTCGTTTATTCTTTACCTGTCGGGATGAACGGAAGAATTCCTTAAAGTACACTTTCACCTCTGTGACGAGAATAAGAATTACAAGCTCGGGGCGTTGTCTAGCTTCTTCGGTTCAAAGAATGTAACACTTAATTTTAACGTTTGCCTTTTACTACGAATGGAAGTTTTTTCTTTAACGAAGATTATACAAGAAATACAACATAAACTATTGGATAGAGACTTTTTATGGATGTTTTATAGCCTGTAAGTATTATATATGGTTGTTTTCTCACGATAACAACATTGACACAATGCCCTGCACTAATGGCACAAGAAGAACTGGTTAAATCTTTGCAGCTAAAACCATAAATAGCACATTGGGGTCCTTGTTACAGACCTTGGCAATATTGGGACTGAGTAGGTCTCCGAGAAAAATTGAGATCGCTTGTATAAAACTTAAATATGTCAATGTGTAGACACTTTTAAGATTGTTTTTCCCAGATAATAACCTTGAAATAAGTCGAAAGCTCAACAGTAACAACTAAATTTACTTTCTTCTTCAAGACCACACCTTGATCCAGAGTGTTCGTGAGTGAAAAAGTGGTCAGTACTTCCAATACTGAAAATTCATAGGCAATGACTATAATCTCATTCTTAGAAACCCTATTAAATCCACCTCCAACAGAAACGTATGCAAGCGTTAGAATTAGGAAGTAAAAACGCCACATTCGAAATAGTCGGCGAACACAACCAAAATCGCCAAAACCTAAAAGAACATAAAACCTAACAATTCACTAATTTCGTGGTCCGCTTGACCAATTATTATATTACAATTAATTGAGGTTTTTAGTTGAGATAAAAAAAGTCAATGGCACGAGCGGGATTCGAACCCACGATCTTCGGCTAGATACGCCGCTGCTCTATCACTTGAGCTATCGTGACCTCGATCTACCCGGACACTAACTTCCCATCTCGACCCCACCTTTTGAATTTTCCCTCCTATTTGCCATTTTTCAAATGTCGTATAATCTATTTGATTCTCGGCGACAAATGAAATGGTCACTGAGAGCTTTAATGAAGGTATACTTCATTTAAACTTATTAAATTCACTAATTTCGTGGTCCGCTTGACCAATTATTATATTACAATTAATTAAGGTTTTTAGTTGAGATAAAAAAGAGTTGAGATTTGAACCTATAACTGGGGCAAGATCAAGTTTCCTAGTTTCCTCCTCCATATCAAACCGGGCCACAATAACAAAAGGAGAAGTGGACGAAGGTACGTCCAGAGGCTAATTATGATTACAGAATCTTCACCAAAATGGCAAGCACATTGCTACAGTTAGCAGGCACCAGGCTTGCTACAGACTTTCAACAATGACCAATGTCGACTATGTCTAGATGAGTGGTTGTTGACAGTCGTTTGTTTACAACAAAGTGGGAGCCGACACAATTCGGATTATGAAAGAATTGTGGTCTTCTCGTGAGATTACAAGTTGAAAAAGTCACAACCTCTAAGGATCAGGACGAGTTCCCCGCTTGCCCCTTTTGACGGGATGATTGCCAATGAGGCGTCTGCCAGCTCCGCATGGCGAGAAGCTCAAAGTGCTGAAACAAGTTCTGTCCGAACCTCTCGGCGTACTCCCGGCCATATAATTCTTCGTTTCATCACCCCAATCTGTGCCTTCCGGACTTCCGAACAACAGGCCGGATTGAAGTGGAATGTTAACCATTCCTAGGGAGCCCAGGAGTTCGGTACAGGTTTCTGATAAACAGAACCACCTGAACGACAGAATCATACCATAGGTAGCCTCCAGGAGTCTCACCAATCCGAACCCAATTCGAAACCGCTTTGCCCGTAGTTCAGTCCGGCATGCTCCATCCCCCATCTTTTCAGGCAAGATTTGTTCATGGACCACCTGTGAGACTGATCGCGCGTTCTTCTATCACCGACGATATATATATTACGCAGGGCGGGCGACCAAGTCCCGAGGGGTTAAATGCCTGGGTAGACTCGTACTCCATCCCTAACGGGTCCGGGACTTGGTCGGTTCACGTGTCCTGCATAAACCTCTTGGACTTGTTCACAAACCCCAAGATTTTGGACCATTTTATCTCGGGGAGTGATTTGGTAATTTCCTCTCCTTCAAAAGTTTCGAATCTATACCTGGCGTACCTATCACACTGCGAGGTAGTGCCGTGCCGTTTCTTCTTTTATTTCACAAAAACGGCAGAAGGGGTCTGGTAAAATACCCATTACGAAGAGGTGTCTTCTCAAAGGGCAATGACCTCCTAATTCCCTTCCTTGAGCTAGAGAATAGCCATTTCGATTCTTTTGGTTTGATCTCCTTCACAAACTCCTTCGATTGCCTATGTCCGGGGGATAGATTCCATTCTTTAAGGAATTGTTTCATGCCCCAGCTATTAATACTCTCGATCACCGACGATACGAAGACGGCTAGTGCTGTAGGGTGTTCGTCACAATAATTGTGCGCCTAGAAACTCACCCCTCTTTGTAAGCAAATGTGTGGAACAAGGAATTTAGAAGTAATCATGGACGCAAAAGTTTGACAAAAGGGTTGCTTGTGGATGTGAAGCTCACCTTTTCAAATTGCGCCACATAACTCTTGTTGCAGTCAAGTCCTAAGTATCTGACTTGGGTTGAAATCCTTAATTCATTGTTGTTGATGTACATTGTGGTTTTTTTTTCAAAATAAATTTATCCTATGTATATTTTTCCTAGTTCTTAAGCACAGGTGTTTTCGGAGATTGGAGATTGCATGAATAGGAGTTTGGTTTAAAAGGCCAAAAATCGCTTAAATAATAGATGGTATTGAAGGGAATAAACGGTGTACAGGATTGGACTAAGAATGCTCCTTGCGGAACGTCGGCTTGTACTAGTCCCTAGCGAAAGCCTGAGTCACACCCAAGTAATGCTGTTTGGTCTCCGGGACAGAGGAAATGGTGTTCACTAATCTGAAAACTTGTTGGATCGTAGAATGGTGGGGACAGAAGCCGAATTGGTGAGAATGAAATTTTATGAATTTAGGATGGGTGTTAAACATTTTAAAACGAGTCTTTCGAGGATTTTGACATCACAGGACTGATGGGTCAGTGGGAAGATATATAGTTAGGAGGTTTGTGAACTTAAGGAATGAGAATGTCGAAGTATGTCGTACATAAGAGAGAACAGTGAGTACGTAGGATGGCATTATGCACTGCGGTTGAAAATACTATGAACTTCTGATTGATGTTACGAAGAATAGGGGATGTTAGGTCATTTGCAGGGGATTGTATACTTGGGGATGCAATATTTAAGAATGATGGAATTATATGAAACAAACTATCAGACATTTGAGCGAACAGACCGTACATATCAGTATCCCCAAATGAAAGAATCTTGAAATTGAAGACCTGTTTTATGTTGTTTAAAATGTCAGGACGTCTTGGATTATTATAAGCTCGCTGGTCAAATTATGGTCTTTTTATTTCTACGATTTTTTCATCCAAAAAAGAACAGTGTGCAGAACTTGTAAAAATTATTAAAGGAAGGTAAAGGCCCGGGGGCATTCACTCATCATTAAAATGCTTTATTTACCAGGTATTTACAGGCTGCCAGGGGAAGGGGCTTTGATTGTCTCGGTTTGTCTTCATGTATCTCATAGAAAACTTTGTCTTGGGGAAAGTGTTCTTCACGGTTGAATATTCAATTAATACCGGTTGTGATTGAAAAGCGTAAATAAGCCGAACAGGATGGAATTATAATTGGGCAAAAGCCGGATGACGAACGATTAATTAACATTAGAAAATGTCATAATCAAACTGTAAATTCATTACATTTAAATGCTATAACGCCCTTTGAACTAATTGATACAGCTTTTTTCCGTAACATTGAGATTTTTTAAATTCCAATTAGCCTGTTTAACTTCAAATAATCCTTTTTTTATTTTAAACCTCACTCTTTTGAACTTCAAATTAGCTTTTTCTAATTTAAACTTTAACCTTTTAAATTTAAACTATACTCTTTTTACTTCAAATTAATCTTTTAATTATTTAAAATTTACTCCGTTTAACTTCAAATTATCATTTTTTAACATGAACATTACTCTTTTTAACTTCAAATTAGCCTTTCTTTAATTTAACCTTTTTAATTTCAAATTAACAATTTTTAATTTAAAGTGAATTCTTTTTACTTCAAATTAGCCTGTATTAATTTAAATTGTATTTAAATAATTGGGATGCTGAAAGACCATGAAAAATAATTACAATTAAAATTAAAAATTGTACAAAATGAAATATAAAAAAAAAAGAATTCTTCTTTTAATTCTAGAATTAAAAATTATTGAATTGGTTCTTATGTTAAATATCGCTATAAAATAATTTACAATTAAAATTAAATAGAAAACAAATGATTCTTCTACCAATTCATGATTTTTTAAATATAAAACAATTATTTTGTAGACCAATTATTTTATATTTAAAACAACATTTCGTATTAATGGAATAACTATTTATTTGTTCGTGTTCATGTAACCTTTAATTTTGATTGAAATTAATTTTCGTAAGAAGATATGGCTGCATGTTGAAAAATACACGTGAAAGATCAGGAAAAGAAGTATAAACACGCACAGGGCCGGCGATGACCTCAGCTGTTTGTTAGCCCCTACTTTTATTGGGTTGTCCGGAAAATAATGCAGGATTTTAAGTTTTCATTAAAAAAAATCTATATAAAATATTCTGTTTACGTTTACAGGATTACTCATTTGTATGAATGTCAACACTTATTAATCCTCTTCCAAATGATATTGTTTGTTTACCTCTGTAGCATTCCGCTACTTG